>NC_091191.1:2597515-2615015 GCF_040958095.1 Procambarus clarkii
TAGAAAACGGGATATCATCACCACATACTATTATAATTCACCAGCTATTCTGCTGGGAATTATTCTTAAATACATAAGTCTTTGGACTTTACCATCATAAAAACATCTTATATAAATTAACTTAATTATCAATATTAAAGTAGAGTAAATGTGACCCTTCTATCACGTTCTGAAATCTGGACAATGTAAGCCAGGCGTCAGAGGGAGGAAGGGGGCAGCCATTGTTGTGTCACCTCCGAGACGTGTGGAGCGAGTTCGGCTCCTATCATTCTGGACAATGTCGGCCAGTGACGTCAATAGAATGGAGTGTTAGATGCAGCCATTTATATACGAGACCAGAGGCTCACACGGGAGCAAATTCGGCTCCTGTTAATTTTACTTGGACGTAGTGTTATGGATACCAAAGGTGTACCATGTGTCAACACGCTGTCAACAAATCAAGTTAAGTGTTCTTTCCGAAACCCATTATCTATCATTAGTGGCCATTAATGTCATTATATAGGGTGACCCGGTTAGAACGCGAAATCGCCTCATACTAAAGGTAATTAAGCCAGGTCTTCATGTTCCATGTACTGTTTTCTCTGATATACTTGTCATATATAGGTATCTGGCTTCACAGCTAGCGCACTTTTGACAGGTCAAGACGAGGATGCAAGATTGTGCACCAGTTACTGGGTGATATGGAAGCTACCTCAAAGAGGATAATTTGGTGTCTACACCCTAGTTATACCTGGTGGACTAACCTGCTGTACTATAAGATAAGGAACCTCTTCAATGTTTAATAGTATGTAGTCTATTACTGTAGTTTGATTGGCTGCATATATATTAATTTAACCCCCCCTAATGTGTAGAGGATCGATTTGTGAGATTGAGATTATTGCAGAAATACAGTCCACTTAACATTATACAAATTGCTATCGAAGTATATAAATTAACGTAAATATAAATTCATATAAATTAAATAAATATAAATCTCACAGGTCGGTTCCCACATTATTTGGACCTTCGGAACCGGAATATTCGGTCCTATGAACCCACATTTGGTCATCTTAGTACCGGATGAACCAGTTATCCAGTGGATTCATTAAATATACTAGTGCAGTGTTATTTAAACAAAGGCCAGCCAGTCAAAGACGGAAGCGTAGCCTCGAGGGAGCTCAGGAGCCTCCCTCAACTGAGTTCAGCCTCATCAGCGGTTTCATGCACACCCACAGATATTTGGTGGCGTGTTATTTCGTGAAATGACAGCGCTAATATTGAAGCCAGCCAATTAGTGACTGTGTCGCGAGATTGTTCACGGATTTCGTGGTGTTACATTTCGCGAGAGATTATCTACGAATTTTGTGGAGTTTATTTCGCGAGGTCACTAATAATATTTAATACTTCTTGATAATATTAGAAGTTTCATAGAGGCTAATTAAGAGGCTATTATCAATAATTGTGTATATTATTTCTCCAAAATAGAGAATTATTTAATATATATTGCACTAGTGATCACAGTATAATATTTACTAATTGCCAACCCACAACAGGGTAGGATATTAACCATTGACTAGTTGAACTATTATTGCTCATCCTAGTCCCATTATTACCATAGTCAGTTGTACTATATTGATTAACCTAACACCATTAATGAATGGTGCAGACCCTATTTTGTGTGTAATTTTTATCAACTCGAATTGAGTTGTATATATAATAAATTACTTATGATCATTACACCTTTGAGTGATTAATTAGTGTCTCTACCATCCTAGGGTGATTTAGAAGAGCTAACCTAAAGGTACTTCCAGTGACACTGGTTTATCACTCAAATCATTAGTGTGTATGATTGTATATATATATATAATGTGTATTAATTTTAAGTGCTAACCTCTAGTAGAGGTAGGATTATTGCCTAGTGAGTGCAGAATTTACCCTAGGCTACCATCAGTGCTTGTTCAGTATTATGAGCAGCCCAAGTACTAGTCCCACAAGGCTTCACCAACTAGCCAGTATGGATAATGCAGGGAGAATGAAAAGAACCCTTGCAGGTCTTAAAGGCCACTTAACAAGACAGATCAAGAAATGTGAAGATTTGTCACAACAATCAACAGTTGATTATGCTGACCTGGAAAGCTATTATCAAGCAGCTGCAGGTAAATTTGAGCAAATCAAATGCCAAATGGCTGTCCTTGTGGGGACAGACTACTACCATCGATTCATCGGTAGCCCTACTAAATATCAGGGTATAACCATGTTAAACTCTGCAGGAGGTAAATTACTCTCAGGCCCAGTATCAAGCCTGAGGAGACCTATGCCTGCAGATAAACAATACCAGTAGAAATCTAAATTTGTCAGCTGATTATATTTCTCCAGTAGCATTATACTAACGAGATTACAGCTGACTATAGTAACAGAGGTTGATGTTAGTATCATCATTTAAAGCTGAAGATGAGTTCATGAGGCCTCAGTGGCAAATCAGTGAACAGTAGCCTAAAACAGCTACAAGTCACTGCGACCAATGTCACTGAACCCACTGCAGTCTCAGAACCATACTTTACTTTAATGATGAGCTATTCAATCTTCTGAATCAATTAACTAAATTAAACCCCAATAAATCTGATGACTGATTTGATACATTTATTATTTAATCAAGATGTATTCCATGGGCCTCAGTGTTTATATATCAGTGACCAGTTACCTGAAGAAACTTCAAGTTATATCTAATGTCACTGATCTCACTGCAGTCCCTGAATCATACTTGACTGTAGTACTTGATCACATCCAGTCTTCTGGGTTAAATAATATGTAATTAGGCTTGAATATTAGCCTTTCAAGAGTTGACAGGGAAATGAAATCGCATTAGACTTCTAACCCCTGCAACTCTAGTACGGGACATCCGTCCTGTACGAACAGACGCACAAATGTGTGATTACTAACTACTAACATCAAATTAATCTAATAATTCGAAGGAGGAGTATCGGTGTTCGTCTGTTCTAATTAGGACTTCGACCCGTGAGCAGCCCCTGGGGAATTATGTCGGAAAATCCGACACCATTTAATATATCATACAGATAATAGCTGTATTACCAACAAGTTACCCATAGAAAACGTAACTTGTAGTGGAATTACCGTCTATAGAAAACGGGATATCATCACCACATACTATTATAATTCACCAGCTATTCTGCTGGGAATTATTCTTAAATACATAAGTCTTTGGACTTTACCATCATAAAAACATCTTATATAAATTAACTTAATTATCAATATTAAAGTAGAGTAAATGTGACCCTTCTATCACGTTCTGAAATCTGGACAATGTAAGCCAGGCGTCAGAGGGAGGAAGGGGGCAGCCATTGTTGTGTCACCTCCGAGACGTGTGGAGCGAGTTCGGCTCCTATCATTCTGGACAATGTCGGCCAGTGACGTCAATAGAATGGAGTGTTAGATGCAGCCATTTATATACGAGACCAGAGGCTCACACGGGAGCAAATTCGGCTCCTGTTAATTTTACTTGGACGTAGTGTTATGGATACCAAAGGTGTACCATGTGTCAACACGCTGTCAACAAATCAAGTTAAGTGTTCTTTCCGAAACCCATTATCTATCATTAGTGGCCATTAATGTCATTATATAGGGTGACCCGGTTAGAACGCGAAATCGCCTCATACTAAAGGTAATTAAGCCAGGTCTTCATGTTCCATGTACTGTTTTCTCTGATATACTTGTCATATATAGGTATCTGGCTTCACAGCTAGCGCACTTTTGACAGGTCAAGACGAGGATGCAAGATTGTGCACCAGTTACTGGGTGATATGGAAGCTACCTCAAAGAGGATAATTTGGTGTCTACACCCTAGTTATACCTGGTGGACTAACCTGCTGTACTATAAGATAAGGAACCTCTTCAATGTTTAATAGTATGTAGTCTATTACTGTAGTTTGATTGGCTGCATATATATTAATTTAACCCCCCCTAATGTGTAGAGGATCGATTTGTGAGATTGAGATTATTGCAGAAATACAGTCCACTTAACATTATACAAATTGCTATCGAAGTATATAAATTAACGTAAATATAAATTCATATAAATTAAATAAATATAAATCTCACAGGTCGGTTCCCACAATGACTATATAACACTGGGAAAGGATCAGGATAAGGATTTGGGATGGGAAGGGGAGAAGGAATGGTGCCCAACCACTCGGACGGTCGGGGATTGAACGCCGACCTGCATGTAGCATAATTCAGCGGCCATGTTTATATTAAGTCTGTTCTTATTGAGTCTGTCGCATCTAGTTCCTTCAGGTGTTTTCTTCCACAATAACTAGTATGTTATCAATAGTTTTTGGTTACCTCTTATCTCTTAACTCATGTTTCCATTATGTTTGTTTTGTAAACTATATTTCTTTCTTTTTTGTAAAGCTCTCCGGAGATATCTTTGTAAAGCTCTCCGGAGATATCTTTGTAAAGCTCTCCGGAGATATCTTTGTAAAGCTCTCCGGAGATATCTTTGTAAAGCTCTCCGAAGATATCTTTGTAAAGCTCTCCAGAGATATCTTTGTAAAGCTCTCCGGAGATATCTTTGTAAAGCTCCGAAGATATCTTTGTAAAGCTCTCCAGAGATATCTTTGTTAAGCTCTCCGGAGATATCTTTGTAAAGCTCTCCGAAGATATCTTTGTAAAGCTCTCCAGAGATATCTTTGTAAAGCTCTCCGGAGATATCTTTGTAAAGCTCTCTGAAGATATCTTTGTAAAGCTCTCCAGAGATATCTTTGTAAAGCTCTCCGGAGATATCTTTGTAAAGCTCTCCGGAGATATCTTTGTAAAGCTCTCCAGAGATATCTTTGTAAAGCTCTCCGGAGATATCTTTGTAAAGCTCTCCGGAGATATCTTTGTAAAGCTCTCCGAAGATATCTTTGTAAAGCTCTCCAGAGATATCTTTGTAAAGCTCTCCGGAGATATCTTTGTAAAGCTCTCCGGAGATATCTTTGTAAAGCTCTCCAGAGATATCTTTGTAAAGCTCTCCGGAGATATCTTTGTAAAGCTCTCCGGAGATATCTTTGTAAAGCTCTCCGAAGATATCTTTGTAAAGCTCTCCAGAGATATCTTTGTAAAGCTCTCCGGAGATATCTTTGTAAAGCTCTCCTGAGATATCTTTGTAAAGCTCTCCAGAGATATCTTTGTAAAGCTCTCCGGAGATATCTTTGTAAAGGTCTCCGGAGATATCTTTGTAAAGCTCTCCAGAGATATCTTTGTAAAGCTCTCCGGAGATATCTTCGTAAAGCTCTCCGAAGATATCTTTGTAAAGCTCTCCAGAGATATCTTTGTAAAGCTCTCCGGAGATATCTTTGTAAAGCTCTCCGAAGATATCTTTGTAAAGCTCTCCAGAGATATCTTTGTAAAGCTCTCCGGAGATATCTTTGTAAAGCTCTCCGGAGATATCTTTGTAAAGCTCTCCAGAGATATCTTTGTAAAGCTCTCCGGAGATATCTTTGTAAAGCTCTCCGGAGATATCTTTGTAAAGCTCTCCGAAGATATCTTTGTAAAGCTCTCCAGAGATATCTTTGTAAAGCTCTCCGGAGATATCTTTGTAAAGCTCTCCGGAGATATCTTTGTAAAGCTCTCCGGAGATATCTTTGTAAAGCTCTCCGGAGATATCTTTGTAAAGCTCTCCAGAGATATCTTTGTAAAGCTCTCCGGAGATATCTTTGTAAAGCTCTCCGGAGATATCTTTGTAAAGCTCTCCGAAGATATCTTTGTAAAGCTCTCCAGAGATATCTTTGTAAAGCTCTCCGGAGATATCTTTGTAAAGCTCTCCGAAGATATCTTTGTAAAGCTCTCCAGAGATATCTTTGTAAAGCTCTCCGGAGATATCTTTGTAAAGCTCTCTGAAGATATCTTTGTAAAGCTCTCCAGAGATATCTTTGTAAAGCTCTCCGGAGATATCTTTGTAAAGCTCTCCGGAGATATCTTTGTAAAGCTCTCCAGAGATATCTTTGTAAAGCTCTCCGGAGATATCTTTGTAAAGCTCTCCGGAGATATCTTTGTAAAGCTCTCCGAAGATATCTTTGTAAAGCTCTCCAGAGATATCTTTGTAAAGCTCTCCGGAGATATCTTTGTAAAGCTCTCCGGAGATATCTTTGTAAAGCTCTCCAGAGATATCTTTGTAAAGCTCTCCGGAGATATCTTTGTAAAGCTCTCCGGAGATATCTTTGTAAAGCTCTCCGAAGATATCTTTGTAAAGCTCTCCAGAGATATCTTTGTAAAGCTCTCCGGAGATATCTTTGTAAAGCTCTCCGGAGATATCTTTGTAAAGCTCTCCAGAGATATCTTTGTAAAGCTCTCCGGAGATATCTTTGTAAAGGTCTCCGGAGATATCTTTGTAAAGCTCTCCAGAGATATCTTTGTAAAGCTCTCCGGAGATATCTTTGTAAAGCTCTCCGAAGATATCTTTGTAAAGCTCTCCAGAGATATCTTTGTAAAGCTCTCCGGAGATATCTTTGTAAAGCTCTCCGAAGATATCTTTGTAAAGCTCTCCAGAGATATCTTTGTAAAGCTCTCCGGAGATATCTTTGTAAAGCTCTCCGGAGATATCTTTGTAAAGCTCTCCAGAGATATCTTTGTAAAGCTCTCCGGAGATATCTTTGTAAAGCTCTCCGGAGATATCTTTGTAACACGGGTTAGGGTTTCTCTCTCTTTACTTCCTTCTTTCTACTCCCTCTACCCGTATTCTTACTTTTATTTCTAAACCAAGGGACTCCAAAACTTTTAACAAAGCCAACTCCACGCCACGTGGTCCTAAGACGATTGACCGACTTAGGATTCTACACCCAGTATGACGTGACCTAAGCTCTGAACAAAACCCTAGAGTCACCTCTGCTGCCACCACCAGACCAGTAATACAAGAGCAATGATCGAGGTCTGGATCGATCACGCTAATTAATCAACCTAGGGGCTTGATCCCCACTATAAACGATGACCTTGAGTGTGGAATAAATTACACGGTAATGATAATTCCGATTCGATGTTAGAATCGGCGCCCAATGCAACTCTGCCTCGTGTGGACCACGTGACCAGGACAAGTATACACATAAAACACATGGAAACAATCAAATGCAAATTAATAACAAATTTAATTTATTAAAAGAAAACTAAAACAAAATCTAAATATGTTCACTCCCTATCACTTTAACACTCCCTACTTGACCTGAGTGGCAAATGAGAAGACTATTTCTATAATTAACAATAGCAACTATACCTTGGGCGACCAGCTAGATGTTTTGGCTGGTCTTGGGGAGAGGTAAGATGTTTGACCTCTTATCCCAGCTGCTCCCGTTTCCACACTGATCTCCTCCTTGTCTGGACTACCCCAGACAGAGTATTGTATTGTTCCGCATCGCTTACCCAGTTACTTTAGCAAGGTTAAGTTATAACAATTAAACTCTGTTGTACTTAATTGATCCAGACTGGTTGAATTATTTTACTGAATTAAATTACAAACATCTAACGGCAGAGCTGTTCCCGATCACAAAAATGGTTATTAAAACTTTGAGAAATAGTAGACCTGTCAACCCCTGATGACCTATGACCGCCGGTCACTCCGCTTTAAAAGTTAGATCTGATTCGTGACGTCACTGATGGTGACTTAAACTCAATAATTAGAATACTCTTGATATTGTATCCAGTACTATTATACAATACAATTTTAATACAAAATGAATAAAGGCTAATTTTCTCTAAATTACTGAATACTATAGGATGATTCATTATACGCAGCTTTGAACAAAGCGTCGGTTATTTCCACCGCGAATTCCCCTGGGGGTCAGGTCACCATGCGGCTCAGCTTCCCATTCTCTTTTGTCGATAAACCACTCTGGATAATTCTTACAACAGCCTAGTTTGTTACAACCCCCCCGCACAAGCACTTAGTAAACCTTGTTAATTTGTTAAAATTCACGAGGTTTAGTATCCAAACCCACAATTCAACTCATGCCACAAACAAAAGCTAACCTAACTAATAAAATTTGACAAATAATAGTCCAACATCATAATGAACATGTTCATATTTCATAAATTTCTCAGCTGTCAACTGACAGCAATCCTCTAATATCAGGAAACATACATCCTATCCTTACTGACATAGCTAAATAACATGTCCCTACTCTACCATCAAAAAACTAGCTATTAAACTCTCTTGGCTCTTCACTAGCCAAGTCCATGTGTCCTCTAGAGCCGGCCACACCGTGCTCAAACAAACATTAAAGTTATAAGTTCAGACTGAACTTTGTCATCCGGGAGCGTACTACGGAACTATCAGGTACACATCCGTGTACTAACCACTCCCCATCAATGTCAACCTTGACATGTTAAGGAACACACCTAACGTTTATTACATGTATCTAAAAATATAAAAAAAATTCCTATACTATATCACAGGTTTCAGCTGACTGTACAGCCAAGTGTTCTCACTCACTAGAAGTGTCAATGTTTATATTGGTCCGCCTCTCCTGTGTTCAAACATTCTGAAAAAAATAGCACAACATAATTTTCCATAACCGTTTGTTCTGGGCTGAGACAATTACACAGGGGCTTCGATTTTGATTACTGATCAATTTATAGAGTAAAATTCTCATATATTATACCAGATTTATTTTAAATCTGTTTTTCACCATTTAAAAAGTATTGATTCTAACTCTGTTTTTCAACATTTAAACAAAAGTGTCCAGATGTTCTTTACACAGATGTTCAGAGCCAACTTTGTTGTTTGTATCAATTGTTCATATTGAGTAATCGAAAAAAAAAAATCGATGCTGCTGGATGCTGAATGTAGTCGCTGACGATGACGGTGTCGATCTTGCTTCTCCCCGTGTGTAGACATCAATACCTGGTCCTCTTGTACTCCCATCCGGTACTCTTGAATGACGACAGAGTGTAGTAGAGCGGAGTGCCAAGTGACAGCTGTAGAATACTGTTACTTCGGCCATTAATCTTGCTCTCGACAGTCCACACGCCTTCGTATTAATCACAGTTCACACGGTAGTCTTGATGTTAAACTTGTCGCAGATGACCACAGCAGAGCAGAACTGGATGTACCAACGGTGTCTCTTAGCAGGAGTGATGTTAGAAGGTCGTAGAGGCGGGTTGCTTGTTTGCAGAACAGGTGAATCTCGTCTTCCATCATTGCTCACGTCATCTCAGGCGTTTCTTGATGTCACCAGGTTACTAGGCCGTAAACACCAACTGTGCATACCCTCGTACCGCCGACTTTAGGCCAAAGGAGACAATTTTGCGACCTTCTATTGGCGAGTCCCGGTACTCTGTAGGGAAACCGTGCCTTCCACCTGTGACCGCCTTACTTCTGCTTTCTTGTTACTTCAGATGACGTAATCATTAATCTTCCGGCGAAATTCTTGAGTACTGCTACGTGCTTTCCATTTCTTGACCTCTCCTCCAACACTGCTGGAATGGCTGCAGTCTTGATGACGCAGCAGGTGGGTAGTGGTGATCTCGAGACAGCTACCCCGGCGTTGTATGGCACCTCCGGTGACTGCTATAATGAGGACAGCTCGCTGGCCCTGACAACCTCGTTAATGACGTGAGGCGTCGGCCGGGTGACTCTTGGACAGTCACTCATCCCCAAAGTAACTGATGTATGGGTTACTGGGTCTGGTGGGGGAGGGCTTTGTGTAACGTGCCTCCCCCCTCGGTCTTTACAGACAAGGGTTCACGTGTGGCTGGAACAACTGGGTCGGTGTACCAATCAGACCTGGGAACAGACAGACACAACACAGCGGAAGCATAGATATACTCTGGGTTTGGTGGAGGTGGAACCCCAGAGCACGGTAAAAGTTGCTACCTGAGTCAAGTATAGACATAGTACATCTCATTGCCTTTACAGGAAAATCTAATGAATACTAAATTATACTAACCAAGGAAGTTACTTTACTGTATAGCGCGAGATCTCGTCACCATAGGGTGGCGAGACTGCACCTGACTACTGATGAGCGATGACAGAGGGTCATCCTCATCTTCTGACTCGTCGGTGAAGCCATGAGTCAGCACTGCTGAGTCAGGAACTAGACCCGCTGAAGGCAGTTCTAATTCCTCTCTAGCATGATAATGTTTCAATTTATTTACGTGAATTGTCCTTTCCACCTGGTCCTCGAACACTCCTTTTATAACAAGATTAACCGGCCCCGCCCTTTTAATTACTCTATAGGGTCCTCGCCACCTCGGAGCTAGTTTCCTGCTCTGATTGGCGGGCGCAGCCTCATTCACTCTCAATACGAGGCTTCCTTCCTTCAACTCAAGAGGGCGCACTTTCTTGTCATAAAAATGAGCATACCGAGTCCGTGCCTTCTTGGACGCTTCAGCTGCAATATTCCATGCATTTCTCATTTTACCAAGGACCTCTGAAGGATAGTCCTCCCCGTATGCAACATTATGTCTGTTAAGCAGACCTGAGGGGAAATTGCATGAATTACCAGTAAACAAATGAAGTGGTTGGGTGTTAATTGATTGGTGGATGGCAGTATTCAAGGCGAACTGAACATAGGGTAGGTGTTCATCCCAGGTGTTTGCATCATGTTCAGCAAGGATTGCAAGCATATCCTTGACTGAACGATTAGTCCGTTCCGTCATTCCGTTTGCTTGTGGGTGGTAGGCCGTTGTAAAAGCCGAAGTTGTCTCTAAAATCTTACAAACTTCTCTAAATATATTCCCATTGAATTCTTGACCCCGGTCAGAGACTAAAACTTTAGGAGGTCCGAATACAGTAACGAACCTACGCAAGAACGCATCTGCAACCGTACGAGAATCCTTCTGAGGTAATGCAACTAGTGTAGTGTATCTAGACAGATGGTCAACTAGCACCAACACGTATCTGTTACCCGCATGACTGTGGTGTAAATCAATCAGATCGGCCCCCACACGATCTAACGGTTCACGAATTTCAGGAAATTCCTGAAGTGGGGCTTGTACCTTAAGGGTACCTTTCCTCCTCTGGCAACGAGGGCACGACTTCACGAAATTGATTACCTCAGAAAGTAATCCTGGAAAATAAAATAGAGACTTTGCTTTTAAGTGCGTTTTAAAGATCCCCGGATGCCCTGCAATTTTTGAAGCATGCGCAAGCTTTAACGCTGATGACCGCAACGCGTCCGGAATAACTAGCTGAAATACTGCCCTATCATTCTGGCTATTGACATAATACAGGACGCCCTGTTTCATTTCAAAATCATGTATAGGTAAATTCTTTTTCTTTTTGGGGTATTTTCCTCCCTCTAAATACTCAATAATTTCTTTCCATCTAGGCTCGCTCATCTGGTATTCTCTCATTTTATCTGATGGAATGGTTTCAATATTTTCATTAATCTGCATTGCCGCTATATTTCTACTTAGCGTATCTGGCACAACATGTGCTGGACCAGGCTTGTACAAGATCTGGAATGAGTGGGCCGAAAGTTCGTGAGACCAGCGTGACATTCGTGGGCATTTCGTTCGCTTTTTAAATATATGTGTTAACGCTCGATGGTCTGTGTAGATTACAAAATGCCGCTGAAATAGGTAAGGCTCGAAATACCTAACTGATTCTACTACTGCCAGTGCCTCCCGATCCGTAGCTGAATAACGAACTTCAGGTCCTTTGACCTTCCTACTGAAATAGGCTACTGGATGGGGTAAATTATCTGCGTCTCGCTGAATTAAGCACCCGCCAATAGCAATACCGCTGGCGTCAGTGTGCACTTCCCACTCTCTCTCAAAATCAGGAATAGCCAATACCGGTGTCGTGATTAGTTGGTCTTTCAGTTTGCGATAGGCCTCGTCATGTTCAGATTTCCACACAAACTTCGCATTTTTCTTTGTCAGATCAGTCAGGGGTGCTGAAATGCCAGCGAAACCTTCAATATGACGACGAAAATATCCGGCCGCCCCCAAAAACCTACGCACGTCCTTTGCTCTCCTTGGAGTAGGCATGTCAGCAATGGCGCGGCAAGAATCTGGGTCAGGTCGGATACCGTCTGGGCCAACCCGTTCTCGCAAATTTAATAAGTCAATATTGACTTATTAACTACGTGCATAGGTGATATACTAAACATAATAGATACCCTTAAAAAGATTCATAGAAAACACCGACCTTACCTAACCTTGTTAGTATCTTAAGATAAGCATCTTATTGCTTCGTAATTACAATTATTACTTAACCTATACCTATTATAGGTTAGGTAATAATTGTAATTACGAAGCAATAAGATGCTTATCTTAACATTTTAAGTAGGTTAGGTAAGGTCGGTGTTTTCTATGAATCTTTTTAAGGGTATCTATTATGTTAAGTATGTCACCTATGCACATATTTAATAAGTCAATATTGACTTATTAAATTTGCGAGAACGGGTTGTCTGGGCACACCTGGAACCCCAGAAATTTGAATTTCTGAGCCGCCAAGGTGCACTTCTGAACATTCAGCCTGAAACCTGCCTGATCTAACAATTTCAAAGTCTCAGTCAAGTCCTGTAGGTGTTCCTCAAACGTCCTGGAATATATCACAACATCATCCAGGTACGCTAAAGAATGCCTACCCAGTACCGGACTAAGGATAAAGTTGATGGCCCTCTGAAACGACGAAGGCGCTGTTTTCAAACCAAACGGCATCCTACGGAATTGATAAGTGTGCCTACCATCCGAGAATGCTGTTTTTTCCCTATCCTGTTCTGCCACCGGAATCGCCCAATACGCCGATTTTGCGTCAAGAGTTGAGAAATACTTAGCAGCACCAAATTGATCTATTATCTCCTGTATTCGGGGCAACGGGTACACATCACCCTTAGTTAGTTCGTTCACCTTCCGGTAGTCAACACAGAAACGATAACTACCGTCCGGTTTCCGAACTAGCACAACAGGAGAGAGCCATGGTGACGTACTAGGCTCTATTACGCCCTGTCTCAACATTTTCTGGCACTCCTCCCTGATAATGTTCTTTGCCTGTTCCGGCAACCTCCACTGTCTCGTGTACACAGGCAAATGGTCACCAGTTGGAATGGTGTGCTCGATCTTATCAAGGAGACCAATCTGGTCATCCTCTGTCGCAAACAATTTCGGGAATTTTCGTAAAACTCCTCTCAGTGCCTTCCTATCCGCCTGTGCAACATGCTGCAAATCAAGTGCTGAAATTAATTTTTCCACTTCCTCTACATTCTGTGCAACATTTCTCGTTTCGTATTGTACTTTGGATGGTGTTTTAGTGTTCAACATATTCAGTGCACTACATTGTGCAGTGACGGCTGGCGTCTCAGCTGACTCATGGTGAAAGATTTCTGTGTCCTCCACCATGGTTCCCTGAGATACCCTATCACCTGCCCTGAAGCGAAAAGTCTTATGTGAAAGATTGACAACTGGAATGAGTGCACCTTTATCGAGCACTACAACTAAGTGATGAGGAATTAATAAACTATCACATCTCCCAGCCACCTGAAGGGTGGTACCTGGTTGTATGTGACGTCCCACGGCTACTTTAATAAATTTAACAGAATGTGGTGGGCAACTCTGTTTGGTCAATGCATGCAATGCGCATGACCTCTTAACTGTGTCTGGAAGAGACTTAAAGATCAATTTTGGATAGTGCGCATTATATTTCAGCTTCCTCTTAATTGAAGCTACAACTGGGGGATGGTCGATCATCTCCACTGGGTAGGAAGTCTGTCCCAACTGCAACCTGCAGTTCCTAGCCCCTTTTTGAGCAGACAAGGAATAATTAAATCGCGACAGAAAATCAGTTCCCATTAAGATGTGACCAGGAAAATCAAGGTTCTCTACGATCGCACATGTGTGAGGCTGCAATGCCCCATCAATCTCAAAATTAACTGTACCTTGACCTACGATCTCAATCTTCTCCCCATTGACTGCTGTTAATGTCTTTGCGCAACGTTGAAGACGTGCATACTTAAAATTGCTGAAGGCTGACTTTTTAATTACCGTTGCCTGGCTTCCTGTATCAACAAAAGCTGTCAATCTCACACCTTCCACTTTCACCTCAAAAGTAGGCCTACCATCACTAGGAGCCTGCTTTCATGCTTTCGTCGGAGTTACTTCGCAATCCCTCTGTATATGCCCGCGCTTCCAGCAGGAGTAACACCTCCGCGGATCTCTGTTGGTACCCCGCGCAGGGTGGCTCGAACTTGCAGCTGAGGGCTGCTTCCCGCCTGATGAACCCGCGCCACAGTTCCTCGGCTTGGCTCCCTCGCCTTTACTTAACGCCTCTACGTATGGCGACAACTGAGTGCCCGGCGTCTCCGTGCGCATCTGCCTGTCTAAGGCTGTGGCGGCCTGGGGTTGGGGTTGAGGTATGGTGTGGGTGGCCTGGGGTTGGGGTGTGGATGGAGGTTGGGGTTGAGGTATGGTGTGGGTGGCCTCGGGTTGGGGTGTGGATTGAGGGTGGGGTTGAGGTATGGTGTGGGTGACCTCAGGCTGGGGTGTGGATTGAGGTTGGGGTGGGTATGGGGTGGCCTGGGGCTGGAATGGGTATGGGTATGGGTATGGGGTGGCCTGGGGTTGGAATGGGTATGGGTATGGGGTGGCCTGGGGTTGGAATGGGTATGGGGTGGCCTGGGGTTGGAATGGGTATGGGGTGGCCTGGGGTTGGAATGGGTATGGGTATGGGGTGGCCTGGGGTTGGAATGGGTATGGAGTGGCCTGGGGTTGGGGGAAGGGTTGGTATGGGAACTGAGGATGGGGTTGGGGTTGTTGTAGTGACGGATGAGGTGTACCTAGGTGTTGTGGGTGCTGTGGTATTGGTGTTATGTTGGGTAGTTCCTGCTGTTGGTGTGGTTGTTCATGTTCCCGTTGAACGGGTTGCTGTTCTCTAACGAGCGAAGTGGGACGTCCTGCCATACTAACTGAGGCCCCATGTCTGCCCTGCTGGCATGGCGTCGATGTTATTTGTGGGGGAACCCAAGACGGCTCTCCCCACTCATGGGACGACTCCTCGCAAGACTCCCCACTCATGTCAATAATAGTATCTCTCCAGGGATGGAAAGATACCCTCGACTGCCCAGTCCCATGCAGAACCCGTGAACTCGTCGCTTCAGTTCCACTGACTCCACCTGTGGTGCCAGTTGAGCTACCTGAGCGGTCCCCAGTGGTGTCGGAAGAGGTGCTGTCCTCTACACTCCCATTCCCACTGGTCCCTACTGACTGGTCATTATCTGGGTTAAACATTTTCTGTGATTCCTGGTGTGCCACGTCTCTTCTAAACTACCCTTTAGTACACCCTCGACCCGGACTCACTACAACCGTGATCATACACAAAAAAAAACAATCACAACTCTATTCTAAGAGAAAATTACTAGATTCCCAAAATAGGAAATACAACGATTTATCGAGAGAATCGCTGAAGTGAATCCAATGAATGAGTGTCTGCCCCGCACTCGTCTGACCGTGAAATATCCCGCAGTTCTATTGCTGAAACCTAAGTCCTTTACGTTAAAAAAATTAAAGAATCTAATTTATATAAAACAATTTAAATGATAACGCAACTAACGCGCAGCACTCGTGATGGATTAATAAAGAATATTTACTGTACTTGAATACTAAACGCGCTTGAAGTGAGCAGCGTGGCCACTGATGACTGATGGAGCGGGACCAGCTGCGCTGAAAAAACTAAGTCCCGCGCTTTTTCGCTTAAACGCTGAAAAATCAAAATTTTTGTTCTGAAGGAAAATAACTAGTTTTACGTTAATAAACCGCTCTAGCGATTAATATAGACACCCAGGACCTATAAATGCTTACTAAAAATTGAATTTTTATCAAAAACTGCGTTTTTACTCCATTGCTGGACTCTGCCAATTTTCCTGACTCCGAGGGAAAAATATTCTATCACCCCAAATATCACAAAACTCCTTTAATTCACAAAAATTTGGGTTTCTCGTTCCCAGATATAAATACGTTATTATTTACTACTGACGTTGTATGCAGAACAATACTGACACATCGGGCGGTTTCAACACTCACTAATTCGATTTTTCGTCAGAATCCGAGATTTTCACCTCAAATGGACTCTGACAAAATTACAACACGATTTTCTCGAAAAATAACTAAATTCGGCAAAAATGTAATTATCACTGTTTAATGCTTTACGAACAGAATTACGTCCCTTGCGCGCACTAGAGAGTAATACTGGCCCCAGAATATACACGAAACATGAAAAATTAGAATTTCCGCCAAAAAGTCAGATTCTAGCCCAAGCTGGACTTAGAAAATTTTCCACCTACGTTTCTACTGAAAACAGAGTTCTAAGTCTAAAACACAATTCTACCGTCTTACTGGTAAAAACTAGAAAATATCACTCGCATCGACTGGGGAATCCTAATGATACCCAGATCATACACGTGACCCACGAATACAAATTAATTACAGTTAACGACTTTCCGACATCGACTTAGCCGAAAACTTATCCCAAAATACTTAGAAATATTCCATGGACAAATAACATTTACACGCAACTTACTATCCCTTAAACTCCTTCACTTATCTATCGTGACCGACATATAGCCCTAAGTCCAGAGGATTAACAACGCCTCTGACTTAGACTAATAGAACAGGGAATAACAAAACTTAACGTACGCACTTAGCCCAATATGCAAGAAAACGCTAAACACTTGGGAAAAATTTTAACCGGGGATTGAATTTAGGGGAAAAAATTAATCTAGAACAACGCAAATAAACGGAAATTACTTTATAAATTTAAGTATACTTAATTAAAAAAATGCACTCGACTTAATCTTATAATTGTTCCTACCGGCTCGCCGTACCACACCTAGCCTAGAGGCCACACCATCTAGGTTCCAACAGAGCGACACGCAGCTTTCAGCAACAATTATGACTAGGGACGACTCAACCTCCACTAAGTGTGCGATCACTTAGTTGTTGAATCGCTGCTAGGTAGGTTACTAGTCCGTCCCTCGGAGGCCGCAACGCCCTTCACGGATTACGTTTTTCCTAGCGTTTTGGGTCGTCTAATAACGCCCTCGGACTATCTACTGGCGTCCCACAGATATATCCGCCCCCGACAGCCCTCAAGGAACTGCTGTTGAGAGTATGGTGGCTCCCAACACCTCTGAATTAATTGCAATGGGTCGAGTATGGTACCCAGTCCAATCAACTCGGAGCGGTCTCCTTTTCAATAAATCTATTTTAACAGCCTAATCTTACTAACTAAACCTTAATCATATCAGCCCGCATGACCCAAGATTCGCCAATCCCCACTCAAACGCACTTGTGGGGCGCACTGCTAATCCTGGCCCGCGGCTGTCTCCTTAGCATCCGCGCACGTGTTCGAACGGCTAGACGCGTGAGCCTTTCAACAATTTCAAACAAAATTGTTGAAACCACCGCTGTGCACCATTGTAACACGGGTTAGGGTTTCTCTCTCTTTACTTCCTTCTTTCTACTCCCTCTACCCGTATTCTTACTTTTATTTCTAAACCAAGGGACTCCAAAACTTTTAACAAAGCCAACTCCA
>NC_091191.1:2620786-2628286 GCF_040958095.1 Procambarus clarkii
ATTTTTCCTTTGCTTCTCTGTTTTTTCCTGTTGGGCTGGGACAAACCTGCTTACAGTCTCCTGACATTTTTGGGTGACATAGTCCATCATGTCTTGTACAGACTTGGTTCCGAGTTCTGTGTCCCAATGTATATCCCATAGTAATTTATTCATCTCCTCATAGTTTCCCTTTCGGTACGCCAGCCCTTTGTTTCCCAGTTCTTTTTTGGGGGTGATAATTCCTAGCTCAACCAGGTACTCAAAGCTCAATACACTATGATCACTCATTCCGAAGGGGCTTCCAACTTAACTTCCCTTATATCCGACTCATTTAGGGTAAATATCAGATCAAGCAAGGCTGGTTCATCCCCTCCTCTCGTTCTTGTCGGTCCCTTGACGTGTTGACTTAGAAAGTTTCTTGTTGCCACATCCAGCAGCTTAGCTCTCCATGTGTCTGGGCCTCCATGTGGGTCTCTGTTCCCCCAATCTATCTTTCCATGGTTGAAGTCTCCCATGATTAGTAGCCTGGATCCGTTCCTGCTAGCCTCAGAAGCTGCTCTCTCTATTATATTGATGGTGGCCAAGTTGTTTCTATCATATTCCTGTCTGGGTCTTCTGACATTCGGTGGGGGGTTATATATGACTACTACTATAATTTTCTGTCCTCCAATTGCTATGGTGCCTGATATGTAGTCACTGAAACCTTCACAGTTCTGAATTACCATCTCTTCGAAACTCCAACCTTCTCTTAGTAGCAAAGCTACACCACCTCCTCCTCTCCCTTCTCTCTCTTTCCTCACTACATAGTAGCCCTGTGGAAAACACTGCGTTTGTTATGGTGTTTGTTAGCTTTGTTTCTGTGAGTGCTATTATGTCTGGGTTTTCTTCTAGTGCCCATTCTCCGCATTCACTTGTTTTATTAGTAATTCCATCTATGTTAGTGTACATTGCCTTGAAGCTAACTTTCTTTCAGTTCATTTTTCTTGTCCCTTTCTTGGCGAGCATTCTGCTGGTGTGGGAAGCTTTTCAGTGGGTGAGATGATCTGTGAGGTGGTTTGCAGGGTTTCAGGGGAGTTTGGGGTGAGGGGTGGGGGGTTTCATGGAAGTGGGACAGGTAGGGTGTAGGTTAAGGAGATAGGGGGGACATGGAGGATACGGGGTGAGGGGGGAGGATGGATAGGGAGGGTATGGGATGAAGGGGGAGGGGGGACAGGGGGGAAAGGTGGGAGGGGGGACATGATGGGGAATGGGGAAGGGATGACAGGGTAAGAATGGGGTGGGGGTGGGAGGGAGGGTTGGGTGGGGGCAGGTAGGGTGAGGGGAAGGGAGGGTTTCTATGCAGAGGGGGGTGGTGGGGTTGCCCTCCCCTCTGGTGTTGCTGGATGCTGGTTTTGGGTTCGCCTCTTGTCTCTAGGACTGTTGTGTTGGGGGCTGTGATTTCCTGGTTTGCTTCTCCCTCCCTGCGCTTCCTCCTTGCCTCTGCTGCCCTGGTTCTCTCCTCCTTCGTCCTGTCCCTCTGCAGGAATACTTTCTTGTATCCCTCCACATGCTGCAGTCGACTCTTCCTTTCGAGAATATCCTCCTTCGTGGTTTCGATTGTAAACACCACCTTTACAAGTCGGTTTCTGTCCTTGTTGTACCAGCCCAACCTGAAAACCTTCTCAATGTTTCGTTCAGCCCCTTCCATCTGTAACCCCTTCAGTAGCCCATGTACTGCCTCTCTATCCTTGCTATTCCATTCTTGCCTGTTGGATCCTTCCTGTTCTTTTATGCCTACAACTACCACTGATCTTTTCTCTCCAGCAGCTGAGTGGTGCACCTTGCTGCTTCCTGTGAGGTGGCTGCTTGCATCACTACCTCCCTCACTGTGTCCATTGCTTCTGAGCTCTTTTTCAGTATGTCTGCAAATGTTTCAGGTACAGAGGCATTTCCTTCCAATGTAACATTCCCACCTTCCCTTTGGATGATAATCTGATGCTCGGTCTTTTTATTTTTTTCTGTGAGGGATTTGATCTCCTCCCTTGCTGATGTCAGCTCACTTTGCAGGTTGTTAATTGTAATCCTCATTTCCTGCATCTCCTTCCTGAATCCCTCCAGAACTTGGGTAAACATGTCCCTCGTTTGATCAATTTGGCTGTTCCCTGTGTCCCTGTTGCGTCCACCTGCCATGTTGCCCTTGTCAAGAGAGAGAGAGCAAGAGAGAGAGCAAGAATAGTCCTAGTGTGAGTGGGTGTGGTGGGGGGGGGGAGAGTGTTTTGGGAGAGTGGGAGTTGTGGTGGGGGGGGGAGTGTGTTGGGAGAGTGAGATGGTGGGTTAAGAGATGAGTGAGGTGTAGTCTTCAGGTTACGGCTGGTGGGGGAGGTTTAGCGGCTTATCTGGGTTCCCAGTGAGCTCACAGTTGCTGTCCCTGTTACCTGTCTACCACGATTGTAATATTACGATTGTATTATTGAATGGAATGCAATAGTGTCTATGATATGATATTATATAAACCTTGCACACTGTTGGAGACTTATGAGAGACACTTACCAGCCAGCCCCCCACAAGCACTCTAGGTGAATACACGGCGTGTCGTCGGTAATCCTGTGAGGTCTTCAGGTCTCCACGTGGGTCCCGGCTGATGCGACTGATGCTTCCTCAAGAAGTCGATCTTCACTAGCTATCTTCTCTAAGTTCACTAAGATAATTCACCACGAGATGTGATCAATGTGTTGCATTACAATGCCACTGTTCAATTTACACTGTCCCGATTCTCACTGCACAGTACACCCGCTCCCTTGAACCCTATTGTTCCCTCGGTTAACGCGACCGCTGACCCTACATGTCTGCTCACGATCAAAGCTGACCCAAGACTGTGTGTGTGTGCGTGTGTGCGCGTGGGATGGGGATTAAGAGGAGGTGAGGTGTTGTCTTCAGATTACGGCAGGTAAGAGAGGGGGGGGGTGGATTATGAGTGAGGTTTTATCCCCTTTCCACGAAAGGTGTTAATCCCTTCTAGCCTGACTGGACATATGTGTGTGTGCGTGCATGTGCGTGTGTTTGTTTTTGCGTGTGCGTGAGTGTGTGCTTGCAAACATACATGTGTGTGCGTGCGTGTGTGCTTGCAAACATACGTGTGCGTGTGTGCTTGCAAACATACGTGTGCGTGCGTGTGTTACGGGGTCCCGTAAAATGTCAACCTCTACCCAAAATTTGCCACTTTGATATTCTAAATGTATCTGGCATACTGAAGAAGAATTTGGTAATATTTTACCTCTGTACAGCTGAAGAATTGAGCAGAGAGGGGCACCTACCTGTCAGCCTCCCGCTCACACAACCAGGTGAATAATTACAATGCTGGATGACGAAGTGCTCCGTCGTCGCCTCCCACGTGGTGAGTCACTAATCCAGTAGATTGATGATGGCGGTTCTTCTCTATCTATCACAAATCTCTGGAGTCAGTCAGTCACTGTATCGGTGTGTCTGTTGTGTTACAGTTCACCAATTCACTGTACCACTGATCACTTGACCCAATATGTAAACAAAGCCTCGTGGGCCCTCCCACGTGGCCTGTCTGGTGAATACACTGTTTATCACAAAGTTCTAGTGATAGCACTGCATTTTTTCTTTCCTATTCGCGGCGGTTATACGCTTTGTGATACCCCGAGATCTGTGATCTGTCACTGTAGCCTTAATTAACCCAAAAATATTGGCGTTTATTGTAGCGCGTGACCCCAGCGACCCTCCCTCCGCGTGACCCCAGCGACCCTCCCTCCGCGTGACCCCAGCGACCCTCCCTGCGCGTGACCCCAGCGACCCTCCCTGCGCGTGACCCCAGCGACCCTCCCTGCGCGGCTGGCTGAACTGTGTGTGTGTGTGTGTGTGTGTGTGTGTGTGTGTGTGTGTGTGTGTGTGTGTGTGTGTGTGTGTGTGTGTGTGTGTGTGTGTGTGTGTGTGATCACCCATTCACCTGCAAAGGTAATCTCTAGCTTTTGGAGCACGCATATCTAGTCGCCAATCTTCTGATGTACTGACGCCTGACCAATTTTACAATCAAAATCTACTTATGAAATTGGGGAATTATCTCATTTCAACAACCCATTCTTTCAGTTCATTCCATTTGTCTACTACTTTCACCATAACAAAAATAAACTTTCTAACAACTTCACGGCTCGTGAGAGCATCGCGAGGTTCCGCCCACCGCCAACAGTTCAGTATACATGTTCACTCTGAAGAGTTCCTCTTTGTTCTGATGTGTCAATTACCCTCAGTATTTTATGCCTATATCCGGCAGGGCCGTGATCAACCCGATACCCTGGTCGACCCGACATGCCAGATGTCACTTACTGCCAGATGCTACTAGCTGCCGGATGTCACTAACTGCCAGATGTCACTAACAGCCAGATGTCACTAACTGCCAGATGTCACTAACTAACATGATACTGACAGATGTCACTAACTGCCAGATGTCACTAACTAACATGATACTGACAGATGTCACTCACTGCCAGATGTCACTAACTGACATGATACTGACAGATGTCACTCACTGCCAGATGTCACTAACTGACATGATACTGACAGATGTCACTCACTGCCAGATGTCACTAACTGACATGATACTGACAGACGTCACTCACTGCCAGATGTCACTAACTGACATGATACTGACAGACGTCACTCACTGCCAGATGTCACTAACTGGCAGATGTCACTAACTGCCAGATGTCACTAACTAACATGATACTGACAGATGTCACTCACTGCCAGATGTCACTAACTGACATGATACTGACAGATGTCACTCACTGCCAGATGTCACTAACTGACATGATACTGACAGATGTCACTCACTGCCAGATGTCACTAACTGACATGATACTGACAGATGTCACTCACTGCCAGATGTCACTAACTGACATGATACTGACAGACGTCACTCACTGCCAGATGTCACTAACTGGCAGATGTCACTAACTGCCAGATGTCACTAACTGCCAGATGTCACTAACTAACATGACACTGACAGATGTCACTCACAGCCAGATGTCACTCACTGCCAGATGCCATTAACTGCCAGATGTCACTAACTGTCAGATGTCACTAAGTGCCACATGTCACTAATTGCCAGATGTCACTAAGTGCCAGATGTTACTAACTGTTAGATGTCACTAATTGCCAGATGTCACTAACTGCCAGATGCCACTAAGTGCCAGATTTCACTAACTACTGTTATGATCTCAGCCTGCAGGAGAAACAAGTCTCCCCCCTTGAGAGTTATTCAGCAAGCCTGACCTAACCAGAAGGTCTAGGATATATAGAGATGTAAACACAGATGTAAAATAGCTGGTTGGATATGATGAACAATTTAAGATTATGGGCAAGATTAAGACCCTGACCCCGTTGGACCCGCCCAACGGGGTCATTTAAGATTATGACCCCGTTGGGCGGGTCCATGCTCCACCTTGCCCACCGGGCAAGGTGGAGCATGGACCCCGCCCAACGGGGGAGTCCACTCTCATAGTATGTAGAGGACAGATAGAGGTTGGAGGCAAACATATTGTGTGATTATTTTTGTTTATGTGTTAAAGGGGAAACAATTTTATTGGAGTGTCAATGGGTTGCAGGTTTGTCTTTGGGGAAGACGTTGCTGAGAACTTCGAAGCCAGCACAGAGGGAGTAGTTTGATGAGACTCCAAGGTAGTGGAGCAGAGGACCTCGAGCTGTGAGGAGAAGCAGTGAAGAGGAGTGTCACGTGCTTCTGTAGAGGTGGTGAAGCACCATAGTTGCTCGAGGGAACTTCATGGTGTAGCAGCCAAGAGAGCTGTGGAGGACCCTAGCAGAAGGGTGAAGCACCGTAGTTGCTCAAGGAAACTTCATGGTAGCAGCCTGGAGGAGCTGCAGAGGATCCTGGTAGTGAAGCCCAGAAGAACCTGAAGATATCAGGGTAGTGAACTTCCAGAGGTGGAAGAAAAGTTCTGGTGGATTACTTGTAGGAAGTTGATAGTGTTTGGTTGTCATTAGTGTGCAAAACGCAGTGAGAGGTGGGTGATTGTTTGCATTCTTATGTCAAGGAGTGTTTTATACTGATATATAGAGTTACAGTCGTAGGCTGGATCACCTACAGACGTATGTGTTCTAGGACTAATAGGGTGATCGATTGATCATTGTTGTGTATCAAGGAACATTTATAATGATATATATATGTTGTTGCATTCAATGCTGATTTTCCTTGTACATGTTTATAGATATATTCTCTTGCTGATAGTGCAACATTGTAGTATAAGACTTGATCTACTTGAGGAGGTAGATAGTATCAGGTGGGGGAATCAGAAGATAGGATACCACTTGATAAGCAGATGATAGAGTTCTCATGGTGTTGGAATGCAGCCTGATAGAGTATAGGATTCATTATTATTATATGTGTGTATGTATTATGTATGTGCTTTGTCCAGTAAATGTATTCCAATTTGCTGGTGTTTGCCCTTGTCCTAGTGAGGCTTCCCAGGAAATAGTAAAGAAAGAGAGAGAGAAAGAACCAAGAACCACCGCTGTGGACAGGGTAGGATGAAAAATTAGTAAATCCAAGGGGATTGAGGAGATCATATCACATAAGGAGAGAGTGGGGAGTCACAGTGGCTCGAGTGGGTGTGTGCACCTGACAACGTGGCTAAGTATTGGAGCCACATCCCCTAAACGTGTGACGTTGAGTCCCTCTCCATGAGCCAGAAGCACCTAGTGTGATCTCCTAGTGAGGTATAAGCACTCTACCGAGTTGTGGGTTGGGTTGTCCGTAAAGGAGGAACAACGACGACAACACCACCAACCAACGCACACTATAATACTACCAGATGCCACTAAGTGCCAGATGTCACTAACTGCCAGATGCCACTAAGTGCCAGATGTCACTAACTGCCAGATGCCACTAAGTGCCAGATGTCACTGATTGCCAGATGCAGCTAAGTGCCAGATGTCACTAACTACCAGATGCCACTAACTGCCAGATGTCACTAACTGCCAGATGTCACTAACTGCCAGATGCGTCTGCCAGATGCCATTATATCCTGTATCACACTCTTCTTCCTCTTCCCACTGAAATGTGTACAAGTCTCCAAACTTGATACATTAATTGTAAGTGACTCCTTTCATCCTTAAATGCTCTCAACTCTTGAAGACATAACTGTAACATGCTCGTGTCCGAAGCTAGACACAAATACAAACAAAATTATTAAGGATGGTAACAGAGTCCATTTCATGTGGTCTCCATCTCATGTTGGCCTCCGAATGCATGATAGAGCTGATAAGTTAGCCAAAGAATCTGCCTTTAAAGGAGCCGTTGAGTGTAACCTTGGATTGTCAATGAGCAATCTGAGAGCAGCAGTACACCGAGAACTTACACAAGATCTTGTAGATCTGAGGCAAAGTGAAATTGACACCAGTAATTCCATCTATCATCAAACTATCATGCAAGAGGAACCACACATCTATGGATCATCCAATAAAATCAGCAGACTTCTAGATGTCACTACTGCTCGGCTTAGA
>NC_091191.1:2635786-2690786 GCF_040958095.1 Procambarus clarkii
TGGATTCCGCTTTTCTTGCCGCCGGTTGTGTAATCCAATTAATTATTTTCCAATCTGTATATTGGGAAATAATATATATTTATAAATAATATATTTATTGGCTCTCAAAAAAAAAAAAGTTTTATAAGTAATGTGACAATTTGAGCTAAAAGTCAATGCCGTCACGCATCTCTTTTTATAATTAAAATGTTAAAATTACGCCACAAACTTTTGGTACATAAAAAGAAAACTCATTAGAGGCGGATATTAAGCATAAAGTGAAATTAAATATTTAATTTGTAGTTTCCGTTACTGAAGGTGAGCTCGTGTGTGTTAAAATTGAGTGCTATATTGAGGCCTAAAATTTAAGCCTCAATATAGCACGGTCAAAACAATATAACATCCATTTAACACGTATGGCACTTGGAGATATTAATAGGAGCTGCCTCGTATGGGCCAATAGGCCTTCTGCAGTTACCTTCTTTCTTATAAATTCCTCTCCTTCACTTATTGTTGGTGGTCAGGTGATCTGCCCAGGTGGATATAAAGGTTTGATCAGCAATGTTTTCTTATCTTCATTTAACTTTGCTCTGATGAAGGCGAATTAGCCGAAAACGCTTTAAGCATTCTCTATTTTTCACATGTGGTTATTCTGCATTTATATATATATATATATATATATATATATATATATATATATATATATATATATATATATATATATATATATATATATATAAAGCCACGCCCTCCTGAGCCAGTAAGAGGTAATAATCAGTGATGCTCCTTCACGCGTGTGTGCGCGAGAAACAATCTCAACCAATGACAGAGTTACAGTGATGATGCTGTAAAGAGAATCAGTCGGTTCTTCCTCATATGTTTTCAGCCCGCTTCTAAGCTAGATCTCAAGGTAGGCTGATTAGGCGAAACGAGAAAGAAATACTCACCAAGTAGCCCAAAGTAGCCGACAGATGGAGTCAGTAGCCGGAGCAGAAAACTACAGGTTCTTGTTGCTGAAGCATCACCAGCATGCAGCTCTTTCTCTCTCTCTCCTTCTCTCACTCTATTTCTCTCTCTCCAGGTGGTGAAAGGTCTTGATAAACACCTCCTTTGAGTAATAATGCCACTGTTTTTTATATGAAACAAGGAACCTTAAACCACACAAAGACGCTTCACTTGTTCTTCGCCATTGAGATTAGCGCCACTGTTCTTGATCTCACGTTATGCTCATGGACAGAACTGTTTTTTTCCTCTTATTATGATGAGCAACAATATTGTTCACTGTTATCTGGATGACGGCGCTGTTATTGTTCGGTGTTAATTTGATCTGAGAGATCTGTTATTGTTCACATTTAATTATCTAGTGAACACTGATATTGATCAGTTATTTGATTGGAGATTATTTGATTATCTCACTGAAAAGCACTGTTATTGTTCATTGTTATCCGACTGAGAAGTATCGTTATCTGATTGAAGAGCACTGTTATTGTTCACTGTTCACTGACTGAGAAGCAATGTTATTGTTCACTGTTCACTGACTGAGAAGCAATGTTATTGTTCACTGTTCACTGACTGAGAAGCAATGTTATTGTTCACTGTTCACTGACTGAGAAGCACTGCTATTGTTCACTGTTATCTGACTGAGAAACACTGCTATTGTTCACTGTTCACTGACTGAGAAGCAATGTTATTGTTCACTGTTCACTGACTGAGAAGCAATGTTATTGTTCACTGTTCACTGACTGAGAAGCAATGTTATTGTTCACTGTTCACTGACTGAGAAGCACTGCTATTGTTCACTGTTCACTGACTGAGAAGCACTGCTATTGTTCACTGTTATCTGACTGAGAAACACTGCTATTGTTCACTGTTCACTGACTGAGAAGCACTGCTATTGTTCACTGTTCACTGACTGAGAAACACTGCTATTGTTCACTGTTATCTGACTGAGAAACACTGCTATTGTTCACTGTTCACTGACTGAGAAGCACTTGCGTCTAACTATCGACCAATTAGCCTAACGTCTATTGTGGGAAAGTTACTCGAATCTATAATAGCAAATAAAATTCGTCTTCATCTTGAAAAACATAAATTAATAATTGAGTCGCAACATGGTTTTATAAATGGTCGTTCATGTTTAACAAATTTGTTATCTTTTTATTCTAGCATTGTTGAGGCAGTTGATAGTGGTAAGGATTGCGATGTTGTATACCTTGACTTTAGCAAAGCTTTTGATACAGTGCCACATGAAAGACTGATTAAAAAAATAGAGTCTCATGGTATTGGGGGTGCTATATTAAGCTGGATTAGGGCATGGCTATACCAAAGGAAACAGAGAGTTAGTATAAATGGAATCAAGTCAGAGTGGGAAAATGTTGTAAGTGGAGTGCCTCAAGGCTCTGTCCTGGGACCTCTGTTGTTTATAATATATATAAATGATTTAGATTCAGGTTTGAGTAGCAACATTTGCAAATTTGCCGATGATACGAAAATCGGTAGGGAAATTAATTCGGAGGAGGACTCACTATCACTTCAAGTTGATCTAGATAGGGTTTTGAAATGGTCAAAGGATTGGCAGATGCAGTTTAATGCTGATAAATGTAAAGTTCTGAGGTTAGGTAATGATGATAGAGTTACAAGATACGAGCTAGATGGTGTTGTGATTGCGAAGTCGGATTGCGAAAGGGATCTGGGAGTTATGATTAGTAAGAATTTAAAACAAAAGGATCAATGCATAAATGTTCGTAATAAGGCAAATCGGACACTTGGATTTATTAATCGCAGCGTTAGTAACAAGACACCTGGTGTGGTTCTCAAGCTATATCTTGCTCTAGTTAGGCCCCATTTAGATTATGCAGTTCAGTTTTGGTCGCCATATTATAGAATGGATATAAATTCACTTGAACGTGTCCAGCGTAGGATGACTAAGTTAATTCCCCAAATTAGAAATCTTTCATATGAAGAAAGATTAACAAAGCTTAAGTTGCATTCACTGGAAAGGCGAAGAGTTAGGGGTGACATGATAGAGGTTTACAAGTGGATGAATGGACATAACCGGGGGGATATTAATAGGGTATTAAAAGTATCAACACAGGACAGAACACGAAACAATGGATATAAATTGGATAAGTTTAGATTTAGGAAAGACTTGGGTAAATACTGGTTCAGTAACAGGGTTGTTGATTTGTGGAACCAATTGCCGCGTAACATTGTGGAGGTGGGGTCCCTCGATTGTTTCAAGCACGGGTTGGACAAGTATATGAGTGGGATTGGGTGGTTATAGAATAGGAGCTGCCTCGTATGGGCCAATAGGCCTTCTGCAGTTACCTTTGTTCTTATGTTATGTTCTTATGTTCACTGCTATTGTTCACTGTTCACTGACTGAGAAACACTGCTATTGTTCACTGTTCACTGACTGAGAAGCACTGCTATTGTTCACTGTTCACTGACTGAGAAACACTGCTATTGTTCACTGTTATCTGACTGAGAAACACTTCTATTGTTCTGTTCACTGACTGAGAAGCACTGCTATTGTTCACTGTTCACTGACTGAGAAACACTGCTATTGTTCACTGTTCACTGACTGAGCGGCACTGCTATTGTTCACTGTTCACTGACTGAGAAACACTGCTATTGTTCACTGTTCACTGACTGAGAAACACTGCTATGTGTCGGGAAAGTTACTCGAATCTATAATAGCAAATAAAATTCGTCTTCATCTTGAAAAACATAAATTAATAATTGAGTCGCAACATGGTTTTATAAATGGCCGTTCATGTTTAACAAATTTGTTATCTTTTTATTCTAGCATTGTTGAGGCAGTTGATAGTGGTAAGGATTGCGATGTTGTATACCTTGACTTTAGCAAAGCTTTTGATACAGTGCCACATGAAAGACTGATTAAAAAAATAGAGTCTCATGGTATTGGGGGTGCTATATTAAGCTGGATTAGGGCATGGCTATACCAAAGGAAACAGAGAGTTAGTATAAATGGAATCAAGTCAGAGTGGGAAAATGTTGTAAGTGGAGTGCCTCAAGGCTCTGTCCTGGGACCTCTGTTGTTTATAATATATATAAATGATTTAGATTCAGGTTTGAGTAGCAACATTTGCAAATTTGCCGATGATACGAAAATCGGTAGGGAAATTAATTCGGAGGAGGACTCACTATCACTTCAAGTTGATCTAGATAGGGTTTTGAAATGGTCAAAGGATTGGCAGATGCAGTTTAATGCTGATAAATGTAAAGTTCTGAGGTTAGGTAATGATGATAGAGTTACAAGATACGAGCTAGATGGTGTTGTGATTGCGAAGTCGGATTGCGAAAGGGATCTGGGAGTTATGATTAGTAAGAATTTAAAACAAAAGGATCAATGCATAAATGTTCGTAATAAGGCAAATCGGACACTTGGATTTATTAATCGCAGCGTTAGTAACAAGACACCTGGTGTGGTTCTCAAGCTATATCTTGCTCTAGTTAGGCCCCATTTAGATTATGCAGTTCAGTTTTGGTCGCCATATTATAGAATGGATATAAATTCACTTGAACGTGTCCAGCGTAGGATGACTAAGTTAATTCCCCAAATTAGAAATCTTTCATATGAAGAAAGATTAACAAAGCTTAAGTTGCATTCACTGGAAAGGCGAAGAGTTAGGGGTGACATGATAGAGGTTTACAAGTGGATGAATGGACATAACCGGGGGGATATTAATAGGGTATTAAAAGTATCAACACAGGACAGAACACGAAACAATGGATATAAATTGGATAAGTTTAGATTTAGGAAAGACTTGGGTAAATACTGGTTCAGTAACAGGGTTGTTGATTTGTGGAACCAATTGCCGCGTATCATTGTGGAGG
This sequence comes from Procambarus clarkii, assembly GCF_040958095.1. Classification (NCBI taxonomy): domain Eukaryota; kingdom Metazoa; phylum Arthropoda; class Malacostraca; order Decapoda; family Cambaridae; genus Procambarus; species Procambarus clarkii. The sequence goes on from NC_091191.1 coordinate 2,640,626, forward strand.
TGGGGTCCCTCGATTGTTTCAAGCACGAGTTGGACAAGTATATGAGTGGGATTGGGTGGTTATAGAATAGGAGCTGCCTCGTATGGGCCAATAGGCCTTCTGCAGTTACCTTTGTTCTTATGTTCTTATGTTATGCTATTGTTCACTGTTCACTGACTGAGCGGCACTGCTATTGTTCACTGTTCACTGACTGAGAAACACTTCTATTGTTCTGTTCACTGACTGAGAAGCACTGCTATTGTTCACTGTCATCTGACTGAGAAACACTGCAATTGTTCACTGTTATCTGACTGAGAAGCACTGCTATTGTTCACTGTTATCTGACTGAGAAGCACTGCTATTGTTCACTGTCATCTGACTGAGAAGCACTGTTATTGTTCACTGTTCACTGACTGAGAAGCACTGTTATTGTTCACTGTCATCTGACTGAGAAACACTGCTATTGTTCACTGTTCACTGACTGAGAAGCACTGTTATTGTTCACTGTCATCTGACTGAGAAGCACTGTTATTGTTCACTGTCATCTGACTGAGAAGCACTGTTATTGTTCACTGTTCACTGACTGAGAAGCACTGTTATTGTTCAGTCATCTGACTGAGAAGCACTGCTATTGTTCACTGTTATCTGACTGAGAAGCACTGCTATTGTTCACTGTCATCTGACTGAGAAGCACTGCTATTGTTAACTGTTGCAACTTTGTAACAGGTATTTGGTGTTTAAATTTCAGTGATTGTTGCGTCAATACAAAAAAAAATTATGTTCTCATATCTAGGAGCGATTGTTTTTGTCTCGTGTTGATACAATATTGGCTTGACAATCTCACTTCTCATTGGGAGCTCTCGTTCTAATGATTGATTTTTCTTTTAATTGGAGTTTTAATTCCTCATATTTTTGACTGGAAAGTTTGAAAGGGGAAAAGTCTATCGTTCGAATGGGCAGAAACTACTTTAAACGCTTTATTTGTTGGATAATTGATTTTTTTTTTTTTTTTTTTTTTTTTTTTTTTTTTTGAGATATATACAAGAGTTGTTACATTCTTGTAGAGCCACTAGTACGCGTAGCGTTTCGGGCAAGTCCTTAATCCTATGGTCCCTGGAATACGATCCCCTGCCGCGAAGAATCGTTTTTTCATCCAAGTACACATTTTACTGTTGCGTTAAACAGAGGCTACAGTTAAGGAATTGCGCCCAGTAAATCCTCCCCGGCCAGGATACGAACCCATGACATAGCGCTCGCGGAACGCCAGGCGAGTGTCTTACCACTACACCACGGAGACTGATTGTTTTCAAAAGACAATTGCGAGATTGTTGATCCAGATAGATACGTAATTTTCACCGTGATTCTACGAACGGCTAGCTGCGTATCGGCGATGTAGCCTATATATGTACACAGCGAGTGTGTATGAGTCTGAGTGTGTTTATATAAGTGTATGTGTAGCTGAGTGTATATGTGCGTGTGTGTATGTTTGAACACGCGCGCGAATGAGTTCTTCTGTGCCAGAGCAAGTGACCGCTTCTCACCAGAGCACAGGCGGGTCTGAACCTGTCGGAGGGAAAGCCAGGAAGAGAGTGAGGCCAGTTGGCTCATGTCGGAGCTCCCTACACACACGCGCACGCACGCCCGCACGCACGCACACCTCCCTCCCTCACGTACCGGTGCTTGCCTCAGTCACCTGCCATCAGCCAATGGGAGCGGTTATGCTCCAGGTAGCTGGCTAGTCGAAGCCAGCTACCTGGAGCTAACGACTCCCTCACTCACTCACTTATTCTCATATGTATTCATTCATTCACTCACCCGTTTAACTACGCCAATATAGATAATAATTTGTCCATTATTTCTATTGTGCTTTTTATGTACCTTGTGTAAGCAAGGACTAATGTTACTGGCATTCAAGTTAAGGGGAAGGGGGGAGGATAACTAATGGTTGATGCCACTAGTTCCTCTAGCCTAGTTAGACCAATTACCCATGTTGCCAAACTAACGTCCCTTATGGTGACATGGGAGGTACGAGAGGGACAGGTGTCTGGGAGGGCGCTCCTCCCTCCACTACGCTACAGAAGACACTTAATTTCACTATTGGGAGGTGAACCTGTCTGCATATTATTCAAGAAGAAATATTACATTCTTCTCGGTTCGACTACTCGCACACCACATTGGTGAAGACAAGGAGCCAGATGGACTCTGCTCATTTCCACTATTTTTTTCTTTTTCTTTTTAAAACAAAGTAATTACAGCGTACAGTAACCAAATAAGACAGGAAAGCACAGAATAACAATAACACAGATAACAAGTAACACAGATCAACATAACACAAAAGTGAAAACAAAGAATAACAGAAAACCCATAAGAACACTCACTCACACAAACAAAAGCAGCACTACCCATATGGGGCGGGCCACAAGCATCAGTAATGACAAAAGTGCACAAAGAGTACAATAACACCAAGGGTAAAATATAAACAAGGAATACACACATATAAATAACACAAACGCAAAACACACGCACCATGGGCCACACCACACAACAGCAGACATCACACCACAGAATAATAATAATAATAATAATAATAATAATAATAATTTTATTTAGGTAAAGGTACATACATAAAGAGATTTTACAAAGTTTGTTGGCTTTATAGATAGAGCTAGTACATACAATGCCTAAAGCCACTATTACGCAAAGCGTTTCGGGCAGGAAAAACATTAATGACTAAAGCTTAAAACTAATGGGTAAAAAGAACAAAATGTGTTGAGTACAAATAAAAATAGAGGTAAAAGAGGGGGGAACATTGTTGAAAAAGCAGCACAAATACAATTACAAATTATTACAGAAAATTACATTCAAACAGCGTTGATTTGAAAAACAAAAAAAAACAAAAAACATACATGGGTTGACAACAGAGGGGTAATGTGAGTTACAGGGAATTTATTAGGTATAGCTTCGTTTTTAACTTAAACTGGTTGAGAGAGGTACAGTCTTTAACATGGTTGGGAAGGTCATTCCACATTCTGGGCCCCTTGATTTGTAGAGCATTTCTGGTTTGATTAAGTCGTACTCTAGGAATATCAAAACTGTATTTATTTCTGGTGTGGTGTTCATGGGTTCTGTTACAACCTTCTATGAAGCTTTTGAGATCAGGATTGGCATTATAGTTTAGCGTTTTATATATGTATAATACACATGAGAGAATGTGCAGTGACTTAATGTCTAACATATTCAGAGATTTCAGTAGGGGTACCGAGTGATGTCTGGGGCCAGAATTGGATATTGTCCTAATAGCAGCTTTGTGTTGAGTAATTAGAGGACGTAAGTGATTTTGGGTAGTAGAGCCCCAAGCACAAATACCATAGTTGAGATATGGATAGATAAGGGAGTAATAGAGAGTCACCAGGGCAGGGAGTGGTACATAATATCTGATCTTAGAAAGAATGCCCACAGTTTTTGCAACTTTTTTTGAGATCGAGAACAGTAACAGAACATGGTAACAGTAACAGAACATGGTAAATATAACACTGTAAATACATCATAGTAAGTAAAACACATGAAAATAACAAGGGAATACAACAAAGCAATACACAACAAACACACAAACACATGCAAACCCCACACAAGCAAACCATAAGCAAAAAAAAATAAAAAACACGGAACACGCAGGAAACGGAAAACAAACCCCCCGACCCAGACAAACACATGCAACCTCACCCCACACCCACGCACCCAGGCGCAAACAACCCCACAACACTCAACAGTCAACGAGGAGGATATTTCTCAGGAAACTTCCGCTTATAACCCTCCCATATCAAATACTCCAGTTCGGTAGGGGAACGGCCCTCACGACACCGAGGGTACTCCATATACTCGGGGATCATCACATCCGTCGGGAGCGGTCGCCCCCAACGACCGGACACCGAAGACGAAAAACCCGACTTGGGACGCAGGAACACCGCCGCCGAGGAAGCAGGAGACGCCGGAACAGCGGGCGGAGGCTGGCGAGGCGGCAACCCCGTCTCCGACAAAGCAGGAGACACAGAAGAAATGGCCGGAGACGTGTGGGGCGGCATAACCGCCGCCGACGAAACAGGGGACGGGGGAGGGGGCACAGAACCGTCAGAGCGAGCAGTTTTCTTCAACACCACCACCATGTCGCCACGTCCAATCTCAACCTCGCAAGGGGGAACCACCCCCCACAGGGAACCGGAACCATCCGACGCGGGCGACGCACCCGAAGCATGAAGCCCCGGCCCCACACGGGTCCCACCCCCACAGCAGGAGCCACACCATCCTCTGGACCCACACCAACATCAGACGCACCATCCTCGCACTCTACAGAGGAACAGCTCTCAGAAGAAACATCAACCCTCGCCGCATCCTCACATTCATCTGCCCACGAACGAGGAGGCGAAGCACCCGTATCCGTATGCAAACGCTTGGCCGTTGATCATTGGAGCTGTCACCCCCTGCAGGAGGCACCTGAGAGGAGCCGGTGGCAGACCGCCCCACAACCGGGGGAGCACGACCCCGCAGAATGTCAGCCTCAACAACACAGGGGACGAGACCGCCACCCACAGAGGAGACAGGAGAAGGAACAGGCGCGGCCGCAGGAGGGGAAGGGTCCAACACAGGGAAGGGAGCCTGCAGAGAAGTCGGAGGTGCAGAAGCTGGTGGAAGCGACGAGACAGACTGCGGGGGCGGAGCCGCACACACCACCACCTCGTCGTGTACACCACCATCTACACATGCCAGGCCAACAGCCACCACCGGGTCAGTAGGCGTCAGGGGAACCTCCCCACCCATTCCATCACAAAGCAACAGGTCCTGCACCACCAACGGGTGAAAATCCTCGTCCCGGAACAAATTAACAGGAGCAGTCGCGACCCCAGTGCAATCAGCTGCCAGATGCCCCTCAATGCCACAACGAAAACGTTGCCGAGGCTGTCCTGCGTAGAACGCCCGCATGGTGTAGCCCATCTAAGTCACCGCGGAGGGAACAGGAGACAATTGCCTGCATAATGGGAGAAATTCTTTCTCCCATTATGCAGGCAAGAAGGATTAATTTATGTTGGTATATAATTAGAAAAAATCTAAGGTTTCTAAGTGTAGCTTAAGCTGCCTCCCTACTAGGAAAGGCAGCTCCTACTTCCGGTATATTAAAGGTTAAAGCACAGTAAGAGTATCGCTCGGAAAGTTGCCCAATTAATTGTTAGATAACACTATTTTTTTACTAACGGCAGATCTTGCCGTTGTATGATTAAGCTTCCCTATGTTTATATTCTTGTTATCTTATATTCTAGGAACCAGGAGAGCTTGAAATCTTAAATTACCTACTTAGCGTGTAACTAATATATTCTTATCTTCTATGCAGGCAAGATGTCAATGCTGAAAACGTTAGAAACCCTTTCATGGCTTCTGCTCGAGCTGTTCTTATTTACAGGGTTATTAAAGCTTAACCATGCTTTAAGAATGCTTAGAATCATATTATTTGAAAACCAATTATTACAGAGCAACGCTTTTCGGCTTAACTCCTAACTATGCAGTATATATAGTTAGGAGTACTAACTATAACTCCACTCCTCTGCATGCAGTGTTTAATATCATTGCTATATTTGTTTCTTAGGGCACAGTGATCATTAACAACATCGAAATGTGCCACAATGATCCAGCCTATCGACAGAAGCCCAACGAATTTTATCCAGAACATTTTCTCGATAGTGAAGGCAAATTTGATACCAAGAAGAAGAGTGCAAATTCCCTTCTACATTGGTAAGTGGAAAAAAGTTTTATTACATGAAAATTATTATTTCTTGGCATTTATCTAATTTCCAAGACAAAGCAATAACACAAAAGATTGCCTTTACCAATAACTTAGATTGGTTGTCTATGATTCTTAGTATTAAATGGCAACTTTCCAAAAAAAATAAGTTCATAATTTGTACTAAGCAATGGCTGTCTAAAATATTAATTTGCTTCTTCAAGCAAAGTAGCTTCTAAAGTATGAAATCTTCTGAAACATTGGCTGTTACGTAACTTACACAATGATCTCCCAAATCGACAAGTGTGCGCTAGTGAGGCTTTGGCTCACATGGAACTCTACCTTTTTCTGTCAGCACTACTGCAGAACTTTACCTTCTCAGTTCCTGAAGGAGAAGAGCTGGACTTGAATATGGATCCCAAAGCTGTATAGTTTAATTTTCCCGAACCTCTCAACATCATCATCAAAAAAGAAAATGATGCAAAGTAACCAGGTAATTATCAAGAAAAGATGCCATGTCTGGGAAGCCACAATATTTTGCTCTTTAATCCAGCCATGAAGACCTTGTCTCGAATCTAGTTTTGAAGGCTAGAAATCTAGCCCAAATCTAGACATCACTAAATCATGAATAGGAATCTTTTTTCACATTCATTTTCTGAACAAACACAGGATCCCATTGCATGATGTGCTGAAGTAAGTAATTATCAAAAGAAGGCACCAAACCGGGAAGGCTATGTAGCACCATCAAATACGCAAAATAATCAGAGGGCGCTAAATATCACCAAGGATGCCAATACGAGAACAAAAACGCATAAGGCGAACGATATCAAAAGTATCCGAGTCACCAAGAATTCTATCGAGGGACAGGTGACCGCGAGGGGCGGTCGGAAAGCAAGACACACGCTCGTCCTGGAAGTCAGGACATTCAAGAAGGACATGCACGACCGTAAGAGGGACAATACAACTAGGATAATAAGGAGCAGGGCGGCGCTCCATCAAGTGACCATGGGTTAAGCGAGTATGGCCAATACGCAACCTCGCTAGAGCTGTTTCCCACCGCCGGTTACGGTGGAAGGAGGACGGCCACGAGGAAACACAACATTTAAGAGTACGTAGCTTGTTACCAGTAACAGACAACCAAGAAGCCTGCCAACGGGTAAGGACTGAGGAATGGATAACCGGGTAAAAGTCGGAATACGGAATGCCTTTACGAGAGATGGGACAAGAGCGGACAGCTTCCTTAGCGGCAGCATCCGCACGCTCATTTAAAGACACGCCAATATGGCTGGGAACCCAACAAAACTCAACCGACTTAAATTTACTGTGAACGAGAAACAGCCAATGCTGGATCTCGACAACTACCGGATGAACTGGATTAAAGCACCCGAGAGCCATGAGGGCACTACGAGAGTCAACAACAACCACAAAGGAAGACTGACAACGAGAAAGCAGGAGACGAAGAGCATAGAGAATAGCATAAAGTTCCGCTGTAAAGATGCTAGTCTCCGGAGGCAAGCGACACATATAAGTGCGATCAGGAAAAACAACAGAGTAGCCAACACCGTCCGCTGACTTAGACCCATCGGTGAAGACAGAAACGGAGCGGGAGTGAGAAGAAAAGTGCTCGAGGAAAAGGCGTTTTAGAACTGTAGGAGGGGTAAAAGCTTTAGTGATACGAGTCAAGGATGTACAAAACCGCGGAAGAGGGACCCTCCACGGGGGCAAAGAAGGAACAACACGAGGAGAAACATCGGAAATACGAACGGAAAGAGAATCCTGCAGGCGAGATAACCGGACAGAAAGAGGGAGGTGGTGAAGAGGAACAGGAACCGCAGGAGGGGTAAAAGTTAAAGCACGACAGAGACGAGAGGAAGGATGTTGCAAGGACCGCGCAAGATAGCGAAGACAGTAGCGATCACGGCGGTCCTGGAGAGACAGGAAGCCAGTGTCAACATACAAGCTAAGGACGGGAGTCGAACGAAAGGCACCAGAACTGAGGCGCAACCCAGTATGGTGCAAAGCATCAAGACGGCGAAGAGTAGAAGGAGAAGCAGACGAGTAAGCAGGGCAACCATAATCGAGCTTAGACAGGACGAGAGAGGAATGTAAAGCAAGGAGAGTGCGCCTATCTGCCCCCCAAGAAGTATGGGACAAGACCCGAAGGAGGGTAAGGGACTTAGAGCACTCAACACGGAGGTAAGAGATATGGGGAGACCAAGACAAACGAGTGTCAAGGAATAACCCCAAAAGCTTCGCGGAATCTTTGTATTCAAGGGGATGACCATAAAGCGACAAAGAGGGACGAAGAACAACCCGTTTCCGCGTAAAAGTCATGGCACAAGTCTTAGAAGTAGAGAACTTGAAGCCATGACCTGTGGCCCAAGACGACACGGCATCAATCGCAAGTTGAAGCCGGCGTTGAAGGAGAGGCGAATCATCACCCTGACAACAAAGGGTAAGATCATCGACATAGAGAGCGGAGAAGACACCAGAAGGAAGAGAGGAAAGAAGACCATTGAGGGCAACCAGAAAAAGAGTAGTGCTCAGAACACTACCCTGGGGCACACCTTCGTATTGCTGAAAAGAGGGAGAGAGAGCGGTACCAAGGCGCACCCGAAAGGAACGACGAGAGAGGAAGCTGCGGAGAAAGAGAGGGAGATGACCACGAAGGCCAAAAGAATGAAGTTGAGATAGGATATGATAACGCCAAGTGGTGTCGTAAGCCTTTTCTAGGTCAAAAAGGACGGCAACAACGGAGGTCTTCGCAGCAAAAGCAGTACGTATATAGACCTCCAAGTTCACCAGGACATCTGTCGTGCTGCGGCACTTGCGGAAACCAAATTGAGAAGGGGAGAGGAGGTGATGGTGTTCCAGGAACCACATCAGACGAACGTTAACCATACGTTCAAAGAGTTTGCAGACACAACTTGTGAGAGCAATAGGGCGAAAGTCCTTAGGGGAAGTACCCAGAGACCCTGGTTTGCGAACAGGGAGGACAACGGCATCGAGCCAGTCCTCAGGGACTGACGACGACTCCCAGATCCGATTATACAGACTCAGCAAATACTGAGACGTGCTCGGAGGGAGATGGCGAAGCATCTCATAATGAATACCATCGGAGCCCGCCGCCGTAGAACCGCAGAGGGCCAGGGCAGAACGAAGTTCAGAGAGAGAGAAGGGATCATTATAGGGAAGCTGAAGATGAGTGCAGAAATCTAAAGGACGAGACTCAAGGACAGGTTTACGAAGAAGGAAAGATTGGGGAAGATGAAGACCAGAGCTAACAGAAGAAAAGTGGGAACCCAGTTCGGAAGCGACCTGCAACGGGTCCGCCACAAGAGTATCATGGAGGTGAAGGACCGGTGAAACATCGGGAACGAACTTACCCGCTATCTTGCGGATACGCTTCCAGATCTGGGCCAGAGGGGTTTCGGACGTAATTGTCGAGACATAAGATGCCCAACATTCACGTTTAGCCGTACGGATGGCCCTACGGGCCACCGCACTCGCTTTCCGAAAGAAAAGAAAAGAATCGGTCGTCTGCCTACGGCGGTGCTTCTTCCAGGCTGCACGCTTACAGCGGACAGCCCGAGCACAGTCCGCATTCCACCAGGGAACGCACTTCCGTGGACCCCGAGAGGAAGAGCGAGGAATAGAGCGGAGGGCAGCGTCGAAGACAGTGTCATGAAAAAGGAGGAGAGCGCGAGAGAGGGGCAGAAGGGAGAGGTCAGAGAGAGTAGCACTGAGGGAAAATAGGGTCCAGTCCGCCTTAGCAAACTGCCACCTAGGGAAAGAGAGGGAAGGGCGAAAAGAGAAAAAGGAAACAAGGATGGGGAAATGATCACTTCCATGGAGGTCATCAAGAACCTGCCATGTGAAATCTAAGTAAAGAGAAGAAAAGCAGAGAGAAAGATCAAGACAAGAAAGGGTGCGAGTTCGAGAGTCCAAATGAGTGGGCTCACCAGAATTCAGAAGAGACAGGGAAGAAGAGAGGAGAAACGGCTCAAGGAGGCGACCCCGGGTATTCGTCAGAACGTCACCCCAAAGAGAATGACGACAATTGAAGTCACCCAGCAGGAGCACAGGCTCCGGCAAGGAGTCTAGGAGGTGTTTCAAATCAGGAAGAGAGAGCGGGACACTCGGGGGGAGATAAATGGAACAAACTGTGTACCATTTCCCCACAAAGATACGAGCAGCAGAACAATGGAGAGGCGAAGGAAAAAGTAAAGGAACAAAGGGAACATCAGCCCGAATCAAGAGAGCAGAAGAATTAGAAGCCCCAGCAATGGCTGGGGGGGGGGAGAGAAAGGAATAGCCACGAAAACGACCAGGACGAGCACCAAGCATCGGCTCCTGGAGACAGACACAAAGGGGCGAAAACCGCGAAACCAGAAGTTGGAGTTCGAGGAAATTGGCGTAATAACCTCGAACGTTCCATTGAAGAATGGACAACGACGAGAAGAGAAAGGACAAAAACAGAGAACAAGGAAGAAACAAAGGCGAAAGACCAACAGAGCACGTTAAAGAATATCAGGGTCGGGATCAGGGTCAGCAAAGTCAGGGTTAGGGGGCATGGGTAAACTGAGCAAAGACGGAGGGAAGGAAACGGGAGAACAGATCAGAGGTGGGCGGGCAGGGTCCGGAGGAGGAGGAGGAGGAGGAGGAGACAACGGAGAGGAGCAGTCAAGGACAGCAGCAGGAAGAGGGGGAGTAGAAAGAGAGGAGCGCACCCCAGCAAGAGCAGCAACCGAAAGGGAAGCAGGGGCCAAAGAAACCTCCATAGCAGGAACAGGGGGCGCAAGCACTGAAACGGGAGTGGAAGGAGCAACAGAGCCAGAAGGAGGAGCTGAGGAAGAAAGCGAAGCCTTCTTACCCGCCGGGGAAGAGGAAGGAGAGGAGCCAGGCTTACGCTTCTGACTTAAAGAGACCGGTGTCCCAGCAACTACGTACCGGGCAACGGATTCCAGTGTCTCAACAGGAGAAGCCGAACGAGAGCACACACGACGGCCGTTAGGAGAGCGATGGACATCCGCCCGCACCGACAGGCGGCGGGGAGAGCCGATAGATGGAGGAAGAGGATGGGAAGGAGGATCGGAGGGGGACGAGGAAGGAGACACAGAAGACACGACAGACCGGGTAGAAGGAAGGGGAACCCCAGACAGAGGACCAGGAGGAGGATCCTTCGGGAGAGAACCCAAAGGGACAGAGGAGGGGATAGTGGGCGCATCAGGGTCCAAGGCCTGGAAACGGTTGTGAGTCTGAGGAAGGCGGGAAGGACGAGGAGAGGAAGAGCGCAACACGCGAGCATAAGAGATATTAGCATAAGGCGGGAGCCGGCGAACCTGGCGCCTCGCCTCAGGAAAAGATAAACGCTCCCGGTGCTTCAAGTTGAGGACGGCCGCCTCAAGCTTGTAATGGACACACGCACGGGAGAAGGTAGGATGGGCCTCACCGCAGTTGAGGCAACGAGCCTGGGGAGAAGCGCACTCCGACTTAGAGTGACCTTCGCCACCACACAAAGGACAGAGAGAGACAGTCCCGGAGCAGCGGAGGGCACCATGCCCAAACCTCCAGCACTTGTTGCAGAGCCGAGGAGAAGGAATGTACTCCTGGACAGAGCACCTGGCACCAGCAAGAATGACAGAGGGTGGAAGGGTCCTACCATCAAAGGTAATCTTCACAACCCGGAGGGGTTGACGGCGACTACCACGAGGGGGACGAGTAAACGTGTCCACCTGGAGAATAGAATGGCCCTGGGCAGCGAGGATATGTCGAATATCGTCGTGGCAGTCGCGTAGGTCCCGAACACCGGTCGCAACATGGGGCGGGAGCAAAATAGTGCCAACACTGGCATTCAACTGAACGTTCTTCGAGACCCGAACGGGGGTCTCGCCAAGGCAGGATAAGGCAGCCAAGCGGGAAGCAGCATCCTGAGAAGGAGCAGCAGCGACACGCGTACCGAGACGAGTGGGGTTAAAAGTAATGGAGGCATCCACGGAATCAATGAGATGTCGATGAAGGGAGAAATCGTCAGGAGGCGCAGAATCAAGAGGGAGGAGATCAAAATATTTGGCCCACGAAGCGGGACCAAACAAGGCTTGATAGGTAGCAGAACTGGAAGGAATCGAGCGAGGGCGGCCGTGACGAGAACGGCGGTGAGAACCCCCAGAGAGAGAGGGGTTAAAAGGCGCAGTAGTAACAACTAGAGAAGGAGCCGCGCCAGGGGACGAGGTAGTCACCACTGGGGGCTTGGGGCTCGACCCAACCACAGAGGAGGGAGGGGAGCCAGGGGAAGGAGTCAGAGAGGCCAAAGGAGGAGCAAGGTCGGGGCCCAATGCAGCGGAGGCTACAGAGCCCGGTCTTCCAATACGGACCGACTCGGGGGCTTGGTCGCCCACCCCACGAGCCTGAAAAGGTAAGCCAGAAGCAGCCGAAACAGGGGTTATCATCTTGACGAAATTACGAATTCACTCACGAATGTGCCCCCACACCCACCATGGAGCCACAATTAGAGGCAGGACACCCAACAAGAAGCTATCGCCGATCTTGTCGGGGCCTCCTAGGGGTGCGTCGTGAGTATACGCCCCACAAACGCCACCTTAAGAAACCGACAGTCCGTCGAGATCGGGTTCAGTGACGAAGTGGGGATTGACAATAAAAGGTTCCCCTCGCTCTCGACGTCGGGTACTGCAGTTCTACGGGTGCAAGAGTATGCCTCCTCAAGCACCCGGGCGTCAAAGTAGAAGAAGTCCAAGGGAAGAACCAGAACGAGCAAAAGGTCGGCAGGAAACGGCAAGCAGATAGGAGAAGAGGGGGGAGAAAAACGAAACAGAAGGAAAAGGAAAAGATGCCCAGCAGAATTGGAGAGGACGGCAACAGGAGCACAAGGCTAGAAAAGGACAGAGGACTGTCCCAAGGAGCATCACACTCCGGCAGCCGCCCACTAAGCCCCCAGACGGCGACAACGAGCTGAGCGGGGAGGGGGCGATGTGCTGAAGCAAGAAACCAAGGCTGTGTGCTCTGGCTATTTGTGTCACTTTGGCAACATCAGCAGGACTGCTATCCATGACTGCTGAGTTAGTACCGAGGCCCTCACACCCAGAAAAGGTGCCCAGGATTTTTATTCCCAAGTTGCAATAATCTGTTTACTGGAGACCTTGAGAATAAGCTCTGTATACCTGCACGAGTTTTTCCATCTTATGCTAGACTTAAAAGCATTAAAAGGTCACTGTGCTCAACCACAAATGAAGTAACCCTGGTCCCTATGTGAAGGTGAAGGGTTAAAAACTAATAATTTGGTATGTATCATGCACACTTTAATTTCTGTTGTTTTTGGTAAAATGTTTTCCAGAAACTGAATGTCGAGTAAAAGGATAATAAAATACGATATAAAAACTTGCTCTTGTTTATTAAAGAAAGACAATCTGTCATTGTTTAATATGTGAAAGTTTTATGGTTGATGCCAATATGCTAAATAATAGTCAGGTCAGAGGATGATAGGTACAGAATTTGTACAGCAATGAACCGATAAAGCCTGGTTCTAACTTAATGATGCACGATACTGCTGTTTACTAATCAAAAAGAGACCTTTATTTTGCAGCATATTAATAAAAGAAAAATTTGCTTTGACCAGACAATGGATAAATGAACCTCTATGTGAGCAGAGGAACTTTACGGGAGAGTGCATAAATTATGCTTGTGAGGCAACAGCATAACTGAAAACAAAATGCAACTATTTCTTGTTTTTTGGTGCTAATTCCAAGCCTCTGATGTACTTCCTTGGTATTTGGTACGTTTCTGTAATACAAAAATTAATACATTTACAATGACATAGGAAATCCTAGTGGACAATAACACTATTATACCATTTTTAACTATCAAGGAGCAGGATAACAAAACTACAAAGAAAAACCAGCGTTGAATGTTATGAAACACCACTTTCTGGATGAGACCCGGAGGCTTCCTGAAGCTATCCGAACTGATGTGTACTATATTAGTTTAGGGTCATCAATCACATGAGTCTCTTATGCTTAATGCAGACAGGGCTGGATTTGAGCATTCAAATCCAGGTAACGCAATGTCACTTTCTCTATTTGCTGTGGGTGGTACGTCGCGCTTTTGGATTTTTTATGCATATACTCCTGTAGGGAATTTTATTGTGAACACATTGATACCAAAATGAAAGACCTAGGATGAGAAATGACGTGACATTGAAAAGCGTGAAAACCAAAATTTAAAAAATGCACGCTCCCGTGGAATGTGCGGCACACCTTGGGGTGGTCTGTTGCTCGTTCGCCCGGCGAACGAAAGTGTTAACACCTCCCGAACAATTGATGCTGCTACCTGACATAATCTTGGCCAAAAATGTTGAACGTTACTATAAAAACAAAAAAACCAGCGTTGAATGTAATGAAACGCCATTTTCTGGGTGAGTCCCGGAGGCTCCCCGGAGCTATCCCAGGCTGATATGCTAATGTCAGACTTTGGCATCAGTCATGTGTATGGAGTTCTTAGGCCTACCGGGGACCACGGCCAGAACCGGGCCCCCTCAGAGAGGCAAGGGGAGCAATGGCCTATAGAAGCCCCCGTGTAGTTGGAAGCATTCTATGTCTGCCATCGACCGGAACAGGCACCCAGAAAGGTAAGCGCCCCAAAACAAACCCCTATTCTGGTTAAAATTGCTACCTAATACCGAACTAGTGGATAGAACTCCCCAACCGAAAACAAGCAAATTAGTGTGACGTCACACACTGCCGCGCCGCTGTCTGCGTAGCTCCTCCCTCCCCGGGAGGGGGAAGGGGGAGCCCCAGACCCCCCGCGCCGGCTACCCACACCTCAGTTCTTGAGGCTGGATGTCAAAAACGCGAAAAACCGCCGACCGGAGGGAGGGAGGGATGCCGGGGAGCCTCCGGGACTCACCCAGAAAATGGCGTTTCATTACATTCAACGCTGGTTTTCTGGGGGGAGCCCCGTCGGCTCCCCGGAGCTAACTACCCACAGACAGAAAAAGAGGGACTTACCCGGGAGGCGGTCGTCGCTCACCCCTCAACTCGAAGCCGAGACAACTGGCTGCAACCCCCGACCCAAAGCAACACAGGCCCGACGAGGGCCAGGGACATTCACAAGGTAACGAGCAGCCAGGACCCTGTTCAACCGCCAAAATCCCCGCGCCCGAATATCAGACCAAGACATATTCCCAAAGACGGCAGCAAGAGCCGCGAACTTACGAACGTCATGGGCACGGGGATAGACCGCAGGCTGGCTAGACCTAATAACCCTGCGGACGACCTGAGAGACCCGAACCCGCGAACAGGGAAGAAGGGAAACCGGATCAACCCACAGCGCGTCCCCGGACACAGAAGCTGTGGCGCGCAAATAACGGCGAAGCGCCGCAACCGGACACAAAACATGATGCACCCCCGGCCTGACCAACCAAGCATCAACCACCCATGGACCCCTCCGGAACGCAGCAGTCTCATTCTTCGCCAGAAAAGAAGGAGACGGCTGCAAACGAACAAAACTATCACCACGACCAAAAGAGCAGAAACCCCTGCGCCGGAGGAGAGCATGAAGCTCCCCTACCCGACCCCCAGAGGCCAAAGCCAACAAGAAAAGTGCCTTGGAAAAACAATCCTGGACCGAAGGGGCCACAACGAAACGAGGAGATGAAAGGAAAGCGAGCACTCTGTCCAAAGACCAGGACGGCTCAGGCGACGCATGAGCAGGCCGGAGGTGAAACAATGCACGAGACAGCTTGCGAAACGGCGCAGACGTAACATCGATACCGAAAGCAAGCTGAAGCGGCTCCGCCAGCGCCGCACGATACGAAGCGACAGTGTTAGGCATAAGATGACGGTCCTGAAACAACCACGAGAGGAAGGACAAGACCACCCGAACAGACAAGGAGCTAACACGACGAAGACGCAAAAAGAAACGGAAGGACCGCCAGGAAACTTCATACTGCCGCCGAGAAGAAGCCCTCAGGTGGGACACCAACAAGGAGGCCACCTGATCACCATAGAGATGATGATAGACTCGAGTCAAAAAAAACATACGCGAAGACTCGAGGAGAAGATCGAACCAGCTACGTGACGTACCGGCCCGATCTGCTGAAAGAGGCGGAGCCGCGGGAAAACCCTCGGGTTCGGACACCGAGCAACCAGCGCCTGAAACCAAGGCTGGGCCGGCCACCAAGGGGCCAGAAGGACAACTCTCCCCCGGTAAGTCTCTAAGCGAGTCAGGACCTGGAGCAACAGCCGAACCGGGGGAAAGAGGTACAGGAACCCCCACCTCGACCAGTCGAGCCGAAAGGCATCGACCCCGACGGCCTCGCAATCGGGGAAGGGCGCCGCATAAACGGGAAGACGCCGCGACCACGCCGACGCGAAGAGGTCCACCTCGGGGCGCCCGAACGTCTGGCAAAGCCAATGGAAGGACTCGTCGTCGACCGTCCACTCCGTGGAGAGGGGAACGAAGCGAGACAGGGCGTCGGCCAAGACGTTGGACACGCCCCGTACGTGAACCGCCAGGAGAGCCAAACCCCGAGAACTCAGCAGACGAGTCACCCGAAGCGACCAACCCCAGAGAGACAAGGACCGCATCGAACCCCCGCGGTTCAGGCAATGAACCACCGGAGAGCAGTCTGAATGGAGCCGAATCGTCGATCCGCGGGCCACCCGAATCCTCCCCAGAGCAAACCACACTGCCGCGAACTCCCGCACCGTACTGTGAGCTCGACGGAAGGACGGATCCCAACGCCCCTGGCCGGCCTGGTGAGCACTGGTCACAAAACCCCAGCCGAGAGACGACGCATCCGTGTACACATCGAGCGAGGGCTCGGGTAGGCGCCAAGGCACTGAACCCCGAAAAACCCGAAGAGGAAGCCGGTGACGCAGCAACCGACGCAAGTCCCCCGGGGGTCGGACTCTGCGATCGCGAGAGAGGCGGAAGGGGGAACCCAGAAGGAACCAGAACAGCCGTCGAAGCCAAACCCGACCCGGCGGGTAGACCACCATCGCGAAGTTCAGGCTCCCGCACAGCCCCTCGAGCAACCGCCGGGTGACCCGAGGGCCCTCCAGAAACAGACGAAGGCGGGACCGCAGCCGCAGGAGAGACTCCGGAGGGAGAGACAAGGAGGCGGTCCGAGAGTCCCACACGAGACCCAGCCAAGTCTGAACCTGAGAGGGAACCAGATGGGACTTCCTCCAGTTCACCAAGAACCCGAACCCGGCGAGCTGGGAAAGAACCAAATCCCTGGCTAGCAAGCAAGCTGACTGGCTGGGAGCCCAAACCAGCCAGTCGTCGAGGTAGGCCAACACCCGAACACCTAGGAGACGCAAACGAGCCACCACAACCCGTGTAAGGCGTGTGAACACGCGAGGTGCCAGGTTCAACCCGAACGGGAGACAACAAAAGCGGTAACTCAGACGCCCCACTACAAAACCGAGCCAGTCCCTGAACCGCGGATGAATCGGGACATGCCAATAAGCGTCCCGGAGGTCCAGGGACACCATCCAAGCACCCGGCTCCAAGAGGAGCCGAACCTGAGACAGCGTAGTCATCCGAAAGGAGGGGCAATGAACCCAGGGGTTCAGACGGGACAAGTCCAGAATGAACCGCAGGTCCGCGCAGTCCCGTTTCGGAACCGGAAACAGACGGGAAACCCATCTGAGGGACGACGTCGTTTCGACGACGCCCAAGCGTACCCACTCCAAGACGACTCGACAGAGCGCAGGGGAAGAAGCCTGCCCCGCCAGCCCCGACCCCCCAAAGGGGGGAGGGGCCACCCAACGCCACCGCAGGCCGCGAGACACGACCCGAAAGGCCCACGAATCGTGGGACCAGGCGCGGGCGAACAGCGCAAGCCGCCCCCCCATCGCCCCGTCAAAGGGGCAAACCGTGAAAGGGCCGGCGACCCTTACGAGACCCAGAACCCCGCACAGCGCGAACACCGCGCCGACCAGATGAGGAAGGGTCCGCAGGAGGAGCCAACCCCAAACCTGACACCAGAGGCCTACCACGACGAGAGGAACCCCGAGCCCTGGCACGACCTTTCCGGGAAGACCCACCCCGGGACCCCCGGAAAACCAACAAGTCCGACATCGGACGACAAGCCGCCGACGCAGCCTGAATAAACTGCGCCACGGCCGACTCCCCAAACAGGAGAGGACAAAAAGGTGAAGAACGCCTAAGAGCCAGAGCCCAAGCAGATTCCACGGAGGAACCCAGCACCGCCTGCCGACACGCGAGACGGGAAGCATAGAACAGGGAAACCGCATCCCGCAAAATCGGCGTGAACAGCTTCAACAAGGCAGCCGACGAACGCGCAGCCGAGGACAAGGTGCCGGACCCCGGGACGGACCCAAGCGTCCCCACATCCTCCACGAGCCAATCCGAAGACAGCTCCAGGAGGGAAAAGAACCGCAAGGCCGAACACAAAAGGCCCCGAGCGCGCAAGTCCTCCGCCACGAGCGCCGCCGAAAGGGAGGGAACCTGCACATGGAGCTGAATAACGCCCACATCGCGGGGAAGGGCAGGGGCAAACAAGCACTCATTCAGGTACTCAAGTTCACCCCCCAGGAAAACCTGAAGCACCGTGGAAGCTTCCCGCCACTCCAGCGTGCGGGAACGACAGAAGGAATGCCAGGAATCCAGACCAAACAAGGGGCAGTCTGCTAGCCAGGACGACTCCGGAACCTCGTAACGGAGCCAGAAAGGGAACGAAGTCCCAAACCTGAACGTGGACAGATCCATTTCCGAGGCATAATCCGGGTCACGCAGGAGGTAAGCTGCAAAGGCCGCTCGCACCACACCAGGTTGGATGCGATAAGCCGAAAACCTCCGGAAGGACGGAACCGACGTACCCGGGGGAACACGGAACCGTACCCGGGGAGGGGCCGACACCAAATCCAACTCGTACGCAGAGGGGGGGAAAGAAAACCCCACTCCTTGTAACAATAAGCCCCGCTCAGTGGGAAGAAAAACCCAGGCGGGGTCCAGCGGGGCCCAAGGCCCCCAAGTCAGCCCCTCCCCAGCCTCGAGGTCCGTCACCACAGGACCCGAGGCCGAGTCCTCTCCCCAAGCCCCGACCCCACAAGACAAGGACGGAGCAGCCGGAAAAGCTGGAGGAAGGGGGGCCCACTGGTCAGACCCTGAAGCTTCGGCTGGGAGACAAGACTCGAATGCCTCTGCCGCCCCCCCGGAAGGGGCAACCCCCGAAGCTGCCCGAGTCTCGAGATCAAGTAACCCCTGCTCCGACCCCGAAACCCTCAGACGCTTCGGGGCCGGAAGCAGGGGCGGGGGACCAGAACGAACAGAAGGGGAAGGACGAGGAGGTGCGGACTGAACCAGGATCGAAGCGACCCCCACCCCCAAGTCCGGGTCTCGAAAAGCAAAGCGGGGCAGCCCCGGGGCATCCGGGGAAGCAACCAACCGAGCGCGTTGCAACAGACGAAACCTAGACTGCAACGCACGTGCCGCCTGTACCCGAATAGAATCATCAGAGGATTGGGTAAATTGAGTCACAAGCAAGCAGCAACACTCACAGGACTCAGGGTCGAAAGTATCACCGACCCAACAGGCAGCGTGGCAGAGGCAAAAACAATGAGGGTCACCCTGAGACAAGGGGACCGAGCAACCCTCAAACTCGCACACAGCGAGTGGGGACTCCGGGGTCACATCCATCGGACCCACGCGCCCCCTAGGGGATTCCCAGGGTCCTGAGCGTTTACTTTAAGAGGACTCGCGCTCAGGTAGTCCCAGGCAGGGTGCTGCAAACCGGCGCCCAAAACTACCAAGCAAACTTCTAAAGCTGAACCCCAGAGACGTGTACACTCACGGGGACCTAGCAGGGGGCGCCACCGAGGAGAACAGTGGAAGGGCAAAAACTGAATAAAATGACAGAACCCCCCACCAGGCAAAAACAAAAAGAAAAACAAAACCCCGCAAGAGGACAGCGAACCCCAAGGAACAGAGCCGGCCGCGATGTCGGGAAATACAAGCTGAGCAGCACCCTGCGCCCCTACCAGTGCAAACTGCCTCTTACCTGCCGGTAACAAGGGAGAACAGAACACCCAAGAGCCCAACAGGCGGCTGAAAAACCGAAAGGTAAAACGGACCAGCAGAGGCAGACCCCGAGGAGCCTGTGGAAGGCGGTCCCAAGCCCCAAGGGCAGTACTTACAGGGCACCTAGGGAAGGCAGCCCTAGGCGCATGCAGCCCGAGTACTGAAGATAACTCCTGGCTCTCGCACCCACAAAACTAACACCACACTCAAAGCACAGTGCAGTAGCGACACCGGAGCCAGAGCACACGACCATCGCCTATAGCATCAGCCTCAAGAACTGAGGTGTGGGTAGCCGACGCGGGGGGTCTGGGGCTCCCCCTTCCCCCTCCCGGGGATGGGGGGAGCTGCGCAGACAGCGGCGCGGCAGTGTGTGACGTCACACTAATTTGCTTGTTTTCGGTTGGTGAGTTCTATCCACTAGTTCGGTATTAGGTAGCAATTTTAACCAGAATAGGGGTTTGTTTTGGGGCGCTTACCTTTCTGGGTGCCTGTTCCGGTCGATGGCAGACATAGAATGCTTCCAACTACACGGGGGCTTCTATAGGCCATTGCTCCCCTTGCCTCTCTGAGGGGGCCCGGTTCTGGCCGTGGTCCCCGGTAGGCCTAAGAACTCCATACACATGACTGATGCCAAAGTCTGACATTAGCATATCAGCCTGGGATAGCTCCGGGGAGCCGACGGGGCTCCCCCCAGAAAAGTTATTTAAAAAAATATTTCACTAATGGCGTGGCACTGGTATAACACGAGGGTCAATAGTGCATGGGCTGTATAGCTTGACCAGGTGTGGATGGGGTCCACTTGAGGCAGGCAGGCCCATTACATAGGCCGCAAGGCGGAAAAAACTTCCAATATTTTTGGAGCAAACTTCAGCCTGTGGAAATTGTTTTTTGGAAACTTGTATATTTGTTATAACACAGTACTATATATTACTATTTCTTTTGTTTTTGACTGTGATGAATTTTTCTAAAATTATTGGTAATTACTGTACTGTATAGGCCCCTCCCCACATGCCCCTTATTCCCAAGACAGTCCCTCACAACGCTCCCCTCTCCCCCAACACCACCCACTCACCCACACCCCGTCCTACATCACAAGCCTCAAGTCACAGCCGTACGGGATTAATGCAGTACGGCCCAATGCCTGCCTTTCTGATCCAGAATAATCTCTGCTTGTCCGGTTCACTGTCCGGATTGGGCAACATCGGTAGCAAGTTAACTGGCTCAGAGTTCAAGTCTAACAGTATACGCTGATCCGGCCCAATATCTTCTAGTCCAGCTTCTATGGACATTTTGGCCGGATAGGGAGATAATTTTATCTGGTCACGATTTTGGCCAGATTAGAGCGTTTTCCAGATTGGCAGATTCTGGATTAGCCAGCTTCTACAGTATATCATAATTGCAATCGACCAGTAATGGACCCAAAAAGGAGGTGAATCAAAACAGACCACTGTCTGGTTAACCTGTAAATCTACATCCTAAAAGGAGCAAAATAACTTCATAGAAAGAAATCAAACAAGCAACTCTTCTCGCAACTAGCACTCCCACTCGTTAGTACTACCCCTCCCCCTCTTTGGGGGCGGAACCGGCAGCCCACCACCCCAGTTCTTGAATGAAGAAAACTGCCAACCGGAGGGAGTGAGTCAGGGAGCCTCCAGGGCTCACCCAGAAAATGGTGTTTCATTACATTCAACGCTTGTTTTCTGCGGGGAGCTCTGTTGGCTTCCTGAAGCTACATAACTACCAAAAGATAAGTAAAAGCAAGGACTTACCCGGGAGGTAGCAGCACCACAGGTCTCAAGATGAGGAAGAAACAGACGGCCGTGACAGGCAGCCCAAGACCACGCAAAGCCGTGAAGGAACCGGAACAGCCATGAGATACCTGGCTGCCAGGACCCTGTGCAACCTCCAAAACCCCTGCGCCCAAATGTCAATCCAAGATATGTTGGTAAAAACTGCCACGGCAGCAGCATACTCGTGTTGCAAACATCATGGGCACGATGGTAAACTACAGGCTGGCTACATTTAATGACACTGAACAACCTGAGATACACAAGCCCTGGAACAGGGAACCAGGGAAATCGAATCCACCCAGAGAGCCTCAACCAACACAGAACTAGTGTCTCGCAGGTAGTGGCGTAAAGCTGCCACCGGACACAACACATGATGTACCCCTGGCCTAAACAACCTAGCATCCACAACCAATGCACTCCTCCGGTAGCCTGCAGTCTCATTCTGTGCCAGAAAAGAAGAAGGCTGCAAACGAACAAAACGACCCCCTGGACCAAACGAACAGAACTCCTGGCGGCTTAAAAGAGCATGAAGCTCCTCTACTCGACCCCCAGAGGCCAAGGCCAACAAAAACAAGGCCTTCCAAAAGCAACCACAAACCAAAGGGGCCACCACAAAGGAAGGAGAAGAATGAAAGGAAAGAACCCAGTCCAAAGAGCAAGAAGGCTCAGGTGGTGCATGAGCAGGCCTGAAGTTAAAAAATGCACGAGAGAGCTTGCAGAATGGAGCGGAAGTGACATCCACCCTAAACACAAGCTGCAGCTGCTCCGCCACACGATAATAAGTAATAGTATTGGGCATGAGATGCCGATCCAGAAAATTTAAGAAAGAAAAGACAAAACAACCAGGTCCGAATCCTAAGAAAACCAAGGAAGAAAAAGACAGAGATTGCCAGGAAACTCCATACCGTCGCCTAGACGAAGACCGCAGGTGGGGCACCAACAAAGAAGCCACCTGATCACCATACAAGTGGAAATACACACGTGTCAGAAATGCCAGACACATAGTGCAGAGCAGGAAGGCGAACCAGCAAGGTACCTCACCGGCCCGACCTGCTGAAAGAGGCGGAGCCGTGGAAAAATGCACTGGTTCGAACACCGAGCAAGCAGTGCCTTAAACCAAGGCTGGACTGCCGACCATGGAGCCAGGAGAATCACTTTCCTGATAGGAATCCAGCCGAACCAGAACCCAGAGTGACAGCTGGACCAGCGAAGGAAGTACAGGAACCCCCACCTTGACAAGTCCTGCCAAAAAGCATGTACTGTGAGAGGGACTAGCATTCGGGGAACTTTGCCACGTTCAATGGGAGACACCGAGACCACGCCAACGCAAAGAGATCTACCTCCGGTGGGGGAAGGGGTCCACGTCCAAAAAAGCCAAAGGAAAGAGGCGGCATTGACTGCAGAAAAGTTCGTAAATAGGGGCTTTCGCAAGCCGAGGTGTCACGGTACTACAAATAATCACTAGAAGACCCTAAACACCTTACCTAACCAATACAAATTATGCTAACATATAACAATATTAATTTATATTTGAGAAAATCCCTATTCTGAATGAACAGCATATTAAAATTGATGAATGCGTCTTTGGGGTCAACCGCTGGATGGAATGGACTTGAATAGAGGACAGGTTGCTGACCAACTGGAAAAGGTTAGTTCATCCATGTCAATGTTTGCAGATAATGTTAAATTGATTTGAAAAGAAAGAACCAAACAGGACTGCATGATGCTACAGGACGGCATAGGCTGTAGGAATGACCAGACAAGTGGATATTGGAGTTTAATCCCAGAAAATATAAGGGGGTTTGGCAGAGCTTAGAGGAGACTAAAGGCCAGTATAGTTTATGAGAGAGGCATTTACAAGTCAACAGGAAAAAAGAACCTGAATGAGGATGTAACACCTTGACAGCAGAAGCTGTCTTAATTAAAAAAATATTCAGCTGCACGGTTAAACATAACGACGGCTTTCAAGAACCTAACGAAGGAATCCTTAAAGATATTACATACATGCATACAAAATCAAAATCAGTCCCAGAGCCCACAAATGACAAAAGCATAAAAATAAATTTGTGAAGTTTCAAAGATTTGCCACAAGACTGGTATCCATGATAAGAGAAATTGAAGACAGGTTAAGTAAACTACTAAATAATGATTGCAAGAGAAGGATGAAGAAATATGACCACAATAAATGTTACTATAGGGAACAGAGAAAGTGGACAGTGTTTATCAGGTAAGGAACAACAGAATGAGGGAAAGAAAATGTAGAAGCTGAAAACACAAATGATCAGTGAAATGTAAGGAAACATTTGTATTCAATGAGAGTGGTAAACAAGTGAAATAAGCTTGGATCAGTGGTGACAGAAGTAACCAATAATGACAGCTTCATAATAAGTATGATGAATTACTGGATCTTTTAAGATATAATTTCATAGGAAATAATAGCCATGAGGTGAGGCTTCAGAGTTGAATCTTGCTTTCTGTACACATGTCTAGGCAAACACAACTTGGTAGGTACCACAAAACACTTACCTAGCAAAAGTTTGCCAATAAAGGCAACCTGGTTACCCTGAATAAGAACCTGAGTAGTTCCTTGAGGCTTATGTTCCGCAGGTCCAACACTTGTGCTGGCAGCAACACCAACCTGGATCTGGTGGGCAAACTCTGCCTCATCAATGCCATATAAACTGGCATTGTACACCAATGTCACCTGCAAAGTAGACTCAATTACAATCTTATTTATACCGAACTTACAAGTTATGCTCAGCATATTTGACGGCATTGAGAAACCTGTTACAGAGCACCACTTGGTTTCCGAACCCCTTGGAGACGAGGCCCGTCGGTTAACATGTAAGTTCGTAAACGAGAAATAGAGGTGAAAAAATAAACTAGAAATGTAAAAAGAAATTTTTCTGAAAAATTTATAAAAAAAAACTCCAGGGGAAAAAATCGACAGGTTCATAGCATAAATGCAACTTTATTTTGTTTGTACTCACCAATAAGTGAAGTCCTGATCCGCTTTATAAAAGTCCTTAATTGTTCCTAACTGATTATTAAGACGTCTGGCAAACATCCTCTGGATGTTTCCTGCCAGCCTGCAGGAACATCCTGCTAGCCTGCAGGCACATCCTGCCAAAAATATACGATGATGTACTGTACATTTAAGAAACAAATCTGGGTCACAGGTCTGTGGAGTGTGGCTAGGCTTACGGAGTCAGCCGGTCCCTCCCCCACCACCGACACACCTCCCCCACCCCAAACCCATACACACACACACACACACTCTCTCAAAGGTCACGTGGTTCACGGTTCACTTCAACACCCATATATCGCTTCCTGCCTGCCTCCTTCCCAGCCTGCCTGCCTGCCTCCTTCCCAGCCTGCCTGCCTGCCTCCTTCCCAGCCTGCCTGCCTGCCTCCTTCCCAGCCTGCCTGCCTGCCTCCTTCCCAGCCTGCCTGCCTGCCTCCTTCCCAGCCTGCCTGCCTGCCTCCTTCCCAGCCTGCCTGCCTGCCTCCTTCCCAGCCTGCCTGCCAGCCAGCCAGCCAGCCTGCCAGCCAGCCAGCCTGCCTGCCTGCCAGCCTGCCTGCCAGCCTGCCAGCCTGCCAGCCAGCCAGCCTGCCTGCCAGCCTGCCAGCCTGCCAGCCTGCCTGCCAGCCTGCCTGCCTGCCAGCCTACCAGCCTACCAGCCTGCCAGCTGGCAAAGAATTTTTGGCAAAGAATTATAGACCAGTTGCACTAACATCGCACATCATAAAAGTATTTGAGAGAGTGATTAGGAGTCAGGTCACCAATTTCATGGAGACCAATGACCTTCACAACCCAGGCCAACATGGATTTCGAGTGGGAAGATCGTGCCTCTCACAGCTACTTGAGCACTACGACAAAGTCACTGAGGCATTAGAAGAAAAACAGAATGCTGATGTGATATACACGGACTTCGCAAAGGCTTTCGATAAATGTGACCATGGCGTGATAGCACACAAAATGAAGTCAATGGGAATAACCGGTAAAGTAGGACGCTGGATACTCAGTTTTCTGTCAAACAGGACTCAGCGAGTAACGGTCAACCATATAAAATCTAGTCCAAGTGCAGTTAAAAGCTCCGTACCTCAGGGGTACAGTCCTTGCACCGCTGCTTTTCCTTATTCTCGTATCAGATATAGACAAAAATACAAGTCACAGCTTCGTATCATCCTTTGCAGATGACACAAAAATCAGTATGAAAATTACCTCGGCTGAAGACATTGAAAAACTTCAAGCTGATATTAATAAAGTTTTCGACTGGGCATCAGAAAATAACATGATGTTTAACAGTGATAAATTCCAGGTACTCAGGTACAGTAAAAATGAGGACCTTAACCACTGCACTGCGCAAAGCGCCTTTAGGCGCTCAGAGAGTTGTGCTTTTTGTTGTTTAATTTGGCTATATTTTAATGTTTTTTAATGTTTTCATTACTATTTGTGTTTTGAAATGGAAATAGTTGACTTTGGAAACATTTTGAAATTAAATTTACCTGAACATTTGTAAAAATAACAAAAATATGTCCTTGACAATTGCACCAAGACGTTTTTGCCGAAAATAGGTGAGCAGTGCAAGGGTTAAACATAATACAGAGTACAAAACACAATCAAATGTACCCATAGTAGGAAAACAGCATGTAAAGGATTTGGGAATAATAATGTC
Organism: Procambarus clarkii; assembly: GCF_040958095.1. Taxonomy (NCBI): domain Eukaryota; kingdom Metazoa; phylum Arthropoda; class Malacostraca; order Decapoda; family Cambaridae; genus Procambarus; species Procambarus clarkii. The sequence goes on from NC_091191.1 coordinate 2,666,908, forward strand.
TGACGACCTAACGTTTAAGGAGCATAACCAAGCAAATATTGCGACAGCCAGAAAAATGATAGGATGGATTACGAGAACTTTCAAATCCAGGGATCCCATCACAATGGTTGTACTCATCAAGTCACTTGTGTTGTCCCGTCTTGAGTACTGCTCAGTACTCACTTCCCCCTTCAGAGCAGGAGAGATTGCTGAAATAGAGGGAATACAGAGAACATATACGGCACGCATAGACGCAATAAAGCACCTAAATTATTGGGATCGTCTCAAAGCCCTCCAAATGTACTCACTAGAAAGAAGACGAGAGAGATATCAAATAATATACACCTGGAAGATACTGGAGGGCCAAGTGCCAAATCTACAAAGTAAAATAACAACGTACTGGAGTGAACGATATGGAAGAAAATGCAGAATAGAACCAGTGAAGAGCAGAGGTGCAATTGGCACAATCAGAGAACACTGTATAAACATCAGAGGTCCGCGGTTGTTCAACGTCCTCCCAGCAAGCATAAGAAATATTGCCGGAACAACCGTGGGCATTTTCAAGAGGAAACTAGATTTATTCCTCCAAGGAGTGCCGGACCAACCGGGCTGTGGTGGGTATGTGGACCTGCGGGCCGCTCCAAGCAACAGCCTAGTGGACCAAACTCTCACAAGTCAAGCCTGGCCTCGGGCCGGGCTTGGGGAGTAGAAGAACTCCCAGAACCCCATCAACCAGGTATCAACCTGGTATCAACCAGCCAACCAGCCAGCCTGCCAGCCAGCCAGCCTGCCAGCCTGCCAGCCTGCCAGCCTGCCAGCCGGCCAGCCAGCCAGCCTGCCAGCCAGCCAGCCAGCCAGCCTGCCAGCCAGCCAGCCAGCCAGCCTGCCAGCCAGCCAGCCTGCCTGCCAGCCTGCCAGCCTGCCAGCCAGCCAGCCAGCCTGCCAGCCAGCCAGCCAGCCAGCCAGCCTCCCTCCCTCCCTACCAGCCAGCCTGCCTCCCTCCCTCCCTCCCTGCCAGCCTGCCTTCCAGCCAGACTGTCTCCCTGCCATCATGCTAATGGGTAGAGTGTGTTAGGCTTATCTTCGGGAATGAGCCGGTCTCGCCCCCACCACCGACAAACCACCCGCCCCCCTACATCCCATACTCTCTTTTAAAGGTCATGCGGTTCAACCGCGTGACTACCACTTACTCCCTGCCTGCCTGCCTGCTTGCCAGCTAGCCTGCCTGCCAGCCTGCTTGCCAGCTAGCCTGCCTGCCTGCCTGCCTGCCTGCCTGCCTGCCTGCCTGCCAGCCAGCCAGCCAGCCAGCCAGCCAGCCAGCCAGCCAGCCAGCCAGCCAGCCAGCCAGCCTGCCAGCCTGTGCCTGCCAGCCTGCCTTTTTCCTCCCTAATTCTCATTACTTCCATCCCTTCCTGCCTACCTCCTAGCATCTCTCCCTACCTCCCCCTCCCTCCTAGCATCTCTCTCTCCCTCCCTTTCTGACTAATTCTCCCCCTCTCTCACTGATTCTCTCCCCCTCTCTCATACTGCCTCCCACCTAAGCTTCCCCATCCATCCACCCACCGGTCAGCCATCACTGACGCAATGCGTGCATTTGGAGCGGACATGGTGCACAGATGTTTCTTGATTGTGCAGATATGTAAAACAAAAGCACAGAATGAACATTCCAGCCTTATGGCAATTCAAAATAATAGGAATAATAGGCCGTGAACCTGTGAAGTCACAGTGGGCAAACTGGACCATCTCCCACCCACCACCACAAGCCGGCGTGACGCTTGGCGGACCCCTTCCTACCCGAACTTTGTTCAGGTAGCATGACTCCCCAATCCCAATCAGGAAACTGGAAGTTTCGGATAACTAAAGTTCGGAAACCAAGTGGTGCTCTGTACATCAGGCAAACACTGTATTTATCTTTAGGTTTCCACACATGCATACATCACACACACATGTATACATTTAGATTGTTTTTTTTACTGAACTTTTCTGACATTTTTTAAATGGAGATGCCATTTACATACAGGCAATCCCTAACTTATGAACGAGGTGCGTTCCAAAAGATGTTCGTAAGTCAGCTGTTCACAAATCAAAACTAGATTTCTCAGACACAATGGAGGATGTCTTCCTGAACCCCCAAAATCAAAGAAACCCAAACTTCTGACAAAACTTATGTAAGACTTATTTACCTTCAATGATAAAATTGTTCAGCTTGTCTGATTTGATGCTTCTTGAAGAGCAAAAATATATAATTTGTAAAGAAAGGGGTAGTAAAGGGTGATGATGCATAGGCACTTGTGCACCACTAAATGATTTTCTCTATTTAAAAACAATTATCAAAGAACTTTTCCTCTATAAAAAAAATAAATAGTTATTTAGTGGTACTATTCATGTTTGAACTTTAGTATGGCAGGACAAGGAGGGAGCTAAAATGGGGATTTTGAAACTTTTCCTTGGTCTAGTGATTTTTGAATAGCTGGGTGGAAAATAATGAAAAATTCTCATGTGGAATTGACCGAGTGTACTTCCCTATACAGTACAACCTCGATTCAACGTACCCAGATTCAACGAATCGTGCACACATTTCTTTTTAAAAAATTTGTAAAAAATCCATTTCATAATTATTAACCCTTTAACTGCGCAACGCGCCTGCAGGCCCAGGCTTCGGGTGCGCAACTACGCCTACGGGTGTTTTTATTTTTCACATTCCATTCAAAACTCCTGTGGCTACATGGGGTTCACATCAGCTTCCTCAGGGCTCTTGTAAACAGACGCCATCTTTAAAAAAAAATCATGGTCCACATTGCCGGGTGTCAGAGCCTCAGTAGTGAGTGAGCAACCAAGGCTGGTGCTTGCAGCATGAGCGCACAGCACTGCTGTTCAGCATGTGACCACAGCATCGCCTAATATTGTCAAAATATATATATAATCTGTTTTATTTAGCCATGATAGTATTATAGAAGAGCCCGAGTGTGATAATGACTGGGTACAATGTTCAAATATCAGTGATTCAATGCTGTTCACGATGTTCACAGCACTAGCCACTACACCACAGCATTATTTCGTCCATCTAGGAATCTTCAAACGAGTTTTTAGGTTCCTTTTCAAAATAAACTTGGTCAATTATTCATTTACAGGTATTAGTGACCAGGATTGTGGTTATAATTAGCGTTGCGCGTAGGAAGGAGGAATTTTGGTGAGGGAGGGAGGAAGGGAGAGAATTGAGGTTGCAGGCGATAAGTCACAATAACGTGGCTGAAGTATGTTGACCAGACCACACACTAGAAGTTGAAGGGACGACGACGTTTCGGTCCGTCCTGGACCATTCTCAAGTCGATTGTGAAGAGGAGGTAGAGACAGGCAATAAATAGGCAAGAGAGAGCTGAGGAGCAAAGTAAGGTGTAGGGGATAGTAGTAATAATGAGGACTGCAGAGAGCCTATTGGCCCATACGAGGCAGCTCCTATTATAACCACCGAATGAGGAGATAGTAATAGGAATAAGAAGAGGATAGCAAGGGAGCGTAGGAGAAGACAATGAACAGAAAAAGGGGAGAAGAGAGAAAGAAAAGGAAAGAGAAAGAAAGATAAATGGAAGGGGTAAGCTTATGTTAAGTCACGTTTGTTAGAAAGATTAGAGCATTTGAGTATATACTGTGAAAGGGAAGAGTCCACAGCAACAAAGCCAGGACTCAAGTTCATGTTGGGTACATTGTGTATTAGAGCCGATTCATCAAGACTGCGTCTGTGTAGAGTAGAGGCAGGAAAGATTATTTTGGAGGAAGACCAATCAATGGGATGATTAGAATCCCTCACATAGCAGAAGAGAGCATTGTTAGTGTCTGCTATTGAGGTAGCCTCACTGTGTGGCAGTAACTCTTGTTTTGCTCACCCTACTAGATTCGTGGTTTGCTATGGGGAACACACATGTACATGGGTATATACAGTGTGTGTGAATAGTGTAATAACAGCACCAGGAGTATGTTGTGAGGAGCTATTTTGGTGAGAGAGGTGACGTCGTAATCGTGGCGTCGTCTGCTGTCTGCTGTGTGATTTGTCATGCAGTGTATGGTGGCCACTGTACTGTTTGGACACAATACTGGATTACTTGCATAGTTCTGGTAAATAAAACATGTAGATAGGTATATATAACATGTGTAATTAGTGTAATAAGAACAATAACAGAATGGTGGGAGGAGCAATGTTGGTGAGTAAGATGTTGGAGTGAGGGAGGGCTGGCTGGGTGTGGCTCCTCACACTCGCAGTGTTCTGAGTGTGTTGATGGTAAATGTATATAGTGTGTGACAGTGTATAGTGTGTACATATGTTGTAAATATACATAAATGAACATGAAACATTGGTGTGAATAACTGTATGATTTGGAGGAGTAATGTTGGTGAATACAATGTTGGAGGAGTGAGGGAGGGCTGGCTGGGTGTGACAGCTCTCACTCGTGGTGTTCTGAATGTGTTGATGGTAAATGTATATAGTGTGTGACAGTGTATAGTCTGTAAATAGATTGTATATATACATAAATTAGCATGATATATGGTAAATATGTGCAACATATGTGTACACAAGTGTCATACCCGTAACACAGTGTCTTCGGACAGTACGGATGTTTTACTGCCATAATATAGTGTACGTGTTCATTATACATAGGATTAGCACGTAAAAACAAATAAAATGTATTTGGAACTGTGCGCAAAAATTGAACAAAAATATATTCGCGGCAACTCGCGCGCCCCACCGGCCCCGGGAGCATACTGCTCTGGCGCACGGGGAATGATGACGTCACGCCCCACCTTTCGGACCCCATAGCAGCCAAAGTAAGTACAATTTCGAACTTCCGTTGCTATACCCATATACAGGGAGGAGTTTCTGACACTTTCAGAAGAAAAAAGAATTTTTTCCCCGAGGTTTCATTTCTTGTGCACTGGGGGGGTGTCGTATTTATAGGCCGCACAGTTAAAGGGTTAACATAATGGGATGAAATTTTCACGACGCTAATGCCAAATAACGGGAGATTTGTTTAAAATTACAATGGAGCCTCGACTTACGATGCTAATCCGTTCCCAGAGACAGATCGTAAGTCGAAGCGATTTTTCCCATAAGAAATAAAGGGAATTGAATTAATCCGTTCCCCACCCTCCAAAATATTAACATACAAATACATTTTATACTGAATACAATGTTTTTTCTAACTACAATACAGTACCAAAGTGTCTCTTACCTTCATAGAGGGCTCTTGATGGTGTATGGAACATGGTGATGAGGGGGGGGGGGGGGGAGAAAGAGAGTTGTTCCTGTTTGGAAGGGGAGTCCCCTTCCATTATCACATCAGGCAGTGATGTTTTCTCTGGGGTACTCTCTCTCCTACTTTTGCCTGAATACCACTAGGACCTGGTTGTGGTTCAGTGCTTGTTTGTCTCACTACAAATTTGTCGAGGCATTTGTTTTTCCCTTCATTTTAACATTTGTCTGTAATGATGCATCACAGTGTCATTGAATAGGTTAACCCTTAAAGTGCGCATCACGTCATATGACGTGCTGGACGTTGTTCCAGTAAACTGCGCATCACGTCATATGATGTGTTGGAGTACTACGCAAGATTTAAACAGCCCGCGGATACACGGGGTTCACCACACCTTCATCAGGGCTCTTGTAAACAGACGCCATTTTTTTAAAAAATCGTGGGCCAAACTCCCGGGTGTTATTGGCCTCAGTATTGAGTGAGCAACCAAGCCTGACGCACGCAGCATGAGCTAACAGCACTGCTGTTCAGCTTGTGACCACAGCATCGCCTAAAAATGCCAAATTATACTTGTTCATGCTATTATGTAGCGATGATATTATTACAGAAGACCCCTGACTGTGATAAAACTGACCAGGGTTCTGATAATAGCAGGATTGTGGTGATATTTAGTGCTGTGCGCCATGGAAGGAGGTGTAATGCTGTGGGAGGGAGGGTGGTGGCGATGTCTTTTGACTGTGTGTGGCCACCTTTTATTGACTGCACTCACCATACCAGCTTAGTGGTTCGCTATGGTGAACACAAATGTAGATACTTATATATAACGTGCGTATAGAGGGTATAAACAGCAAGAGAAGGTTTGGAGCCGCCATTTTGGTGAGGGCGGTGGCGTCGTCTGCACGACGCCACCGTGCAGACGACGGTGTTGTTTACTGGTTACCACGAGGTCTTTGGGCACCATACCAGTTTATTTGTACAAGTATGATGAATAAAACAGGTAGATATTTATATATAATGTGTGTATATAGCGTAATAACACCACACAGTATTGTTGGAGGAGAAATATTAGTGCGTCTGGCCTTGAGAGCGGCTGCCGATCAGCTGACTGTGTGAGTAGCCACATCTCTGTGCCTTTACTCACCATACAAGCTTAGATGTACAGTTATGGTGAACAAAACATGTAGATACTTATATATAACGTCTGTATATAAGATATATAGCGTAATAACACCACACAGTATTGTTGGAGGAGAAATATTAGTGCGTCTGACCTTGAGGGCGGCCGCCGATCAGCTGACTGTGTGAGTAGCCACATCTCTGTGCCTTTACTCACCATACAAGCTTAGATGTACAGTTATGGTGAACAAAACATGTAGATACTTATATATAACGTCTGTATATAGTGAATTATAGCAAAAACATTATTGTGGGAGGAGAATGAGGGTGAGTCAGATGACTGGAGGGAGGGCGGGAGTGGCTGGCTGGTACACGGCGGTCACTCCTCATTACTTTTTGACTCATAATAGCTACTTAGTGGTTCATTATAGTGAACAAAACATGCAAATAAGTATATATAACCTGTGCTTATAGTGTAATAACCGACAAAGTATTTGTTCACTGATTGATGAACATAATTGAATCAACAATAAGCACACCATATTTTTGAGTACACCAACGATTCACTCATTTTATTATATAAATATATCAAACTACACACTATTGAATAATATTACAGCAAAAAAAGTATGAAAAATCAATCAGAGACATTGAAATAATTCGGTAATTATCTCTTTGTGGCAACTCTGGCCTGACAGCTTGCAAGCAACAGACCGCCTGGGACGCACGCTGAGTCAGCGCCTATAATTTGCCAGACTTCCCCACCCTATAGCGGGCAATATATGCCACTTACGATTTTTTTATTATTTTTCCCGTGATCAGTGAACACAAATTAACAGGTTAGAAAGAAAAAATAATTTTTTTTTTTTTCAAAATGACATGCGCCTGTGGGGATGGCAGGATATTAAACCCCGAGCATGTTAAGGGTTAAGGCAACAACCTACTGCAGCTTTATTTGGGTGAGTCGTTTCAGCAAAGGTTTGCAATTCTTCCCATGCTGCACACATTTTCTTAATTGTTGAGGAAGAGACATTCTGTACTCTTGTTTCTGCTCTATGGTCATCCTTACATGGGTTTTCATATGTTGAGCCTTACCACCGACTTTCCTGGGACTCATGGCGTGATATATAATAATTACTTTAATGTTCAAAATGCAAAAAAATCACCACAAAAGCGGAATTTCTTATAGGCGCGATCGTCACTAAGCGGGCAGCTGTAGTAAACTGAGGCAGGTCGACCGCGTGACTGGGAACCACACGCTCGGTCGACCCGGACGTGTACCAACAAATATCAGAAGTCGACGACACCATCGGATGTCGAGTCGCATTTTTCGATGAAATTTACATCGTAACTCGAAATTATCGTAAGTAGGGGCAATCGTACGTCGAGGTGCCACTGTATTCACTATTTTTCATATTTGGAAAAATAATCGTCATGCACCAGGCCCCTTAAAGGGTTAAGCAGTCACTTATAGCTGATAATAATAATAATATTCAAAATGTATTCAGTCAAGTTTACACGTTTTCATGTCATCTTATTCTGAAAATCATCAATTTCCAATAAAGCAAAATAAATTTAACCTTACAATTATATAGTAACATAAGTTTCTTTTCCTTTTAAAACAAAAATAATAATATACAGTATAAGTTATTCAAAATTTCAACAAAACAAATGATCAAATTTGTAATGAATACAAAAATCACCAAAAAAGGCCAAACAACAGTTAGAAACGACGATCGGTGATTAGTTTTAACAAAACACATCAACCCACCTTCTTGTTACCACTTCTTTTAGCCACTGCCAGCTCAATGAGCTCCAACTTGCCCTTCCTGATAACTGGCACAGAACCCTGTCTGGTGATTCTCACTGCTGGTGCCATTCTTCCCAGCATGCGCGAAAAAATTTCATCCCACCGTAAAGTCTCCTTGTAGCCTTCTTTCCTGTTTACCACTGCTTCATGCAGGAGTGTATCAAGGTTAACCATTCTGTAACACGAGCAACACTTTACACGCTTGTATATAAAATAATCTTATTTCTATCGTCTACCAAGAAAAAATTATGATTTATAGTTTCCCTACACTTTGATAATTTAAAAGGTTACTACACTCTGACGATATAAAGGTTCAAAATAGTTGCCTGAATGCACCACCTCTTGGGAACAAAAGAGCATGGGAAGAGATCATGGGAAAATGTATAATAGCAGATATGCCATGATGATAGCAGCCCGTCCTCCTGTTTAGATAGTAGTTTTTGTAACTATGCACACCACAATACAAAGATTGATGCACTAAACAACTAGATACAGTAGTACAATTTAGTACTATTCACTTTATAGTATGAAAAAAATGAAGCTAAAAAAACTTAAATATTCCTAGGCCTAGTATAGCATACACATATGCTATATTAAGCCTCAGATATCATGCATTAACCTAGGAAGGTTTGTTAGCTTAGATTGTCTTTACAACAAATATAAAAAAAATTCCGGTTTGTCCAAATTCAATAGTACCGATTTCTACTTTCTAACTGCGATGTACGTTGGCATATGTAGTATGGTCTTCATCGTTACTATAAGTACTACCAAAACAGGAGGATGGGCTGATGATAGTGTGTGTCACAAGCAGCTGCCTTTGACACACACTAATGACAGTAGCTGGAGCCTGTGCAAGGACTTTAACAATTTCTAATTTTTATTGAAATGAGGCCATACAGTGAATACTCCAAAATCCAGATTATGTTGCTCTGGACCAGATTTGGTTTGGAGAAAAACCAAATTTCATAAAAATTGCACTTTGGTAAACTGAATAAGCAGTCAAAATTTCAGTAGGATGTTAATTTTCATTCAATAAATTAAATCGATTGTAAGTAGTGTATTGGGCATGCCTAATTTTATCCAGTATAGAGCATTCAAACCCAGAAATACTATATATAATATGAAAAGTATATAATAGCCCCAGTAAGTAACCAATTGTTTACTTATTACAAGCAGACTAAACCTTATTTCTACTGGTTACCACTAGAACAAATAAGTAATTAATTAATTATGTATCAATAGAAGGCACCAAACCGGGAAGGCTATGTAGCACCATCAAATGTGCGGGATAATCAGAGGGCGCTAAATATCACCAAGGATGCCAATACAAGAACAAAAACGCATAAGGCGAACGATATCAAAAGTATCCAAGTCGCCAAGAATTCTATCGAGGGACAAGCTACTGCGGGGGACGATCGGAAAACAAAGACACACGCTCGTCCTGGAAGTCAGGACATTCAACAAGGATATACATGACCATAAGAGGAACAATGCAATTTGGACAATAAGGAGCAGGGCGGCGCTCCATTAAGTGACCGTGAGTTAAACGGGTATGGCCAATACGCAACCTAGACAGAGTCATTTCCCACCGCCTGTTACGGTGGCAGGAGGAAGGCCACTGGAACACACAACTCTTAAGAGTACGCAGTTTATTACCAATAACAGAAGACCAACAACTCTGCCAGCGGGCAAGGATGGAGTCATGAATAACTGGGTAAAAGTCGGAATAAGGAATACCTTTACGGGAGATGGGACAAGTGCGGATAGCGTCCTTAGCGGCAGCATCCAGAAGGTCATTTAAAAGAGACACCAACATGACTGGGAACCCAGCAAAATGCAACCCGACTTAAATTTACTGGAGATAAGAAACAGCCAATGTTGAATCTCGATGACCACTGGGTGGACCGGATTAAAGGACCCTAAAGCCATGAGGGCACTACTAGAGTCAACTACCACCACGAAGGAGGATTGACAACGGGAAAGCAGGAGACGAAGAGCATAGAGAATAGCATAAAGTTCTGCTGTGAAGATGCTAGCCTCCGGAGAAGGCGACACATATAAGTGTGGTCAGGAAAAACAACAGAGTAGCCCACATCGTCAGCAGATTTAGACCCATCGGTGAAGATGGGAATGGAGTGGGAGTGAGAAGAAAAGTACTCAAGGAAGAGGCGTTTCAAAACTGTAGGAGGGGTAAAAGCTGTAGTGATGCAGGTAAAAAAGTATAAAATTTGGGAAGGGGGACCCTTCACGGGGGGCAAGGATGGAACAATACAAGGAGAAACATTAGTAATACGAACCGAAAGAGAATCTTGTAAGCAAGACAAACGAACAGAAAGAGGAAGGTGGTGAAGAGGAACAGGAACTAAAGGAGGGGTAAAAGTCAAAGCACGATAGAGGCGAGAGTGAGGATGCTGTAAGGATCACGCAAGATAGCGAAGACTGTAGCGATCACATGCGTTCTTAGAGAGACAGAAAGCCAGTGTCAGCGTAAAGCTGAGGGTAGGAGTTGAACGAAAAGCACCAGAGCTGAGGCGCAACCCAGTATGGTGCAAAGTATCAAGACGGCGAAGAGTAGAAGGAGAAGCAGAAGAGTAGGCAGGGCACCCATAATCAAGTTTAGACAGGACGAGAGAGGAATGCAAATAGAGAAGCGTGCGTCTATCCGCTCCCCAAGAGATATGGGACAAAACCTTAATTAGGTTAAGGGCCTTAGAGCATTCAACACGGAGGTAAGAGACATGGGGCGACCAAGACAAACGAGTGTCAAAGAATAACCCCAAAAGCTTCGTGGAATCTTTGTACTCAAGGGGATGACCATAAAGTGACAAAGAGGGATGAAGAATGACCCGCTTCCGAGTAAAAGTCATGGCACAAGTCTTAGTAGTAGAGAACTTGAAGCCATGATTGGTGGCCCAAGATGCCACGACATCAATCGCAAGTTGAAGCCGCCGTTGAAGGAGAGGCGAATCATCACCCCAACAGCAAAGAGTAAGATCGTCAACATAAAGAGCAGAGAAGATCCCAGAAAGAAGGGAGGAAAGAAGACCATTGAGGGCCATTGAAATCATCTCAAGATAAGGACAACCAGAAAAAGAGTAGTACTAAGAACACTACCTTGGGGCACACCCTCATACTGCCGAAAAGAGGCAGAGAGAGTGGTACCAAGCCTGACTCGAAAGGTACAACGAGAGAGAAAGCTTCGGAGGAAGAGAGGGAGATTACCACGAAGGCCAAAAGAACGAAGTTGGGACAGAATATGGTATCTCCAAGTCGTGTCATAAGCCTTTTCCAGGTCAAAAAGGACAGCAACAACGGAGGTCTTCGCAGCAAAAGCAGTACGAATATAGACCTCCAAGTTCACCAGGACATCTGTCGTGCTGCGGCACTTGCGGAAACCAAATTGAGAAGGAAAGAGGTGGTGATGGTGTTCCTAGAACCACATCAGACGGACATTTATCATACGCTCAAACAGCTTGCAAACACAACTCGTGAGAGCAATAGGGCAGAAGTCCTTAGGGAATGTACTGAGAGACCCTGGTTTCTGAATAGGGAGTACAACGGCATCGAGCCAGTCCTCAGGGACGGACGACGACTCCCAGACCTGATTATACAGACTCGGTAAATACCGAGACGTGCACGGAGGGAGATGGCGAAGCATCTTATAATGAACGTTATCCGAGTCCACCGCCGTAGATCCACAGAGGGATCCTCATGGCAGACTGATGTTCAGAATGAGAGAAAGGATCGTTATAGTGAAGGTGGAGATGAGTGCAGAATTCTGAAGGATAAGATTCAAGAACATGCTTACGAAGGAGGGAAGGATTGAGGAAGATGAGAACCAGAGCTAACAGAATTAAAGTGGGAACCCAGTTCGGTCGCGACCTTCATCGGATCCGCCACAAGAGTACCACTGAGGTGGAGAACCGGCGAGACATCTGGAACGAACTTGCCCGCAATCTTGCGGATCTTCTTCCAGATCTGCAGCAGAGGAGTATCGGACGTAATGGTGGAAACATAAGATTTCCAGCTCTCACGTTTAGCTGTACGGGATGGTCCTACGGGCCACCACACTTGCCTTCCGAAACAAAATAAAAGAATCAGCCGTCTGCCGGCGGCGGTGTTTCATCCAGGTTGCACGCTTACAGCGGACAGCCCGAGCACAGTCCGCATTCCACCAGGGAACGCACTTCCGTGTGCCCCGGGAGGAAGAGCGAGGAATAGAGCGGAGTGCAGCGTTGAAGACAGTGTCATAAAAAAGGAGGGCGCGAGGAAGAGGCAGAGAGGAGAGGTCAGAGAGAGTAGCACGGAGGGTAAATAGGCTCCAGTCAGCCTTGGCAAACTGCCACCTAGGGAAGGAGAGGGGAGGGTGGAAAGAGAAAAAGGAAACGAGGATAGGGAAATGATCACTGTTATGGAGGTCAAGAACCTGCCACGTGAAATCTAAGTAAAGGGACGATGAGCAGAGAGAAAGATCAAGACAGGAAAGGGTGTGAGTTCGAGAGTCCACATGAGTGGGCTCACCAGAATTCAGAAGAGATAGAGAAGAAGTGAGGACGAACGGTTCGAGAAGACGGCCTCGGGTGTTTGTCAGAACATCACCCCAGAGGGAATGTCGACAGTTGAAATCACCCAAAAGGAGCACCGGCTCTGGCAAGGAGTCCAGGAGGTGCTTAAGATCAGGAAGAGAAAGCGGTACATTTGGGGGGAGATAAATGGAACAGATTGTATACTATTTACCAACAAAACACGGGCAGCAGAACAATGGATAGGTGACGGAAGAAGTAGGGGGACAAAGGGAATATCAGATCAAATTAAGAGAGCAGTAGAGTTATGGGCCCCAGCAAGAGCTGGGGGGAAAGAAAGAAAGGAATAACCACGAAAGTGACCAGGACGAGCACCAAGCATTGGTTCCTGGAGACAAACACAAAGCGGTGAAAACTGTGTAATTAGAAGTTGGAGTTCATGGAAGTTGGCATAAAATCCACGAATATTCCACTGAAGAATAGACATTACCAAAGAGAAAGGACAGTAACTTTGAACAAGAAAGAAATAAAGGTATAGAAGAACACAGTTTATTAAAGAATCTCGGGATCAGGAGCAGGGTCGGCAAAATCAGGGTTAGGGGGCATGGGTAAACTTAGTAAGGATAGAAGGAAGGGAGCGAGAGGACAGACCAGAGGCAGACTGACAGGGTCCGGAGGGGGAGAAGACAACTGAGAGGGGCAGGCAAGGACAGCTGGAGGAGGGGGGGGAGCAGAAATCAGGGAGTGCACCTCAGCAAGGGTAGCAACCGAGAGGGAATTGGGGGCAAAAGAAACCTCCATATCTGAGACAGGGAGTTCGACCACTGAAATGGGAGGGGATGTAGTGACAGAGTAAGAGGGAGGGGGTGAGGAAGAAAGCAAAACCTTCTTACCCGCTGGAGAGGAGCCAGGCTTATGTTTCTGACTCGAAGACACAGGCGTTCCAGTAACAACGTACCGGGTGACAGACTCAATGGTCTCAGCAGGAGAAGAGGAACGGGAGCGAACAACACGAAGATTGCTGGGAGGATGATGGATATCAGCCTGGACAGACAGGTGGCATGGAGGGTCAAGAGACTGGGGGGAGGGTCAGGAAGAAAGAGTGGGGGGAGATGGGGAAGAAGACAAAGGAGATATGGCGGGACTGGGTAGGAAGGGGAAAACCCCAGATGGAGAACCGGGAGGGAGACTATCCGGGACAGGAGGTAAAGGAATAGGGAAGGAAGTGGTGGGTGTGGTCAGGTTTAAGGCCTGGAAACGGTTGTGAGACTGAGGAAGACAGGAAGGATGAGGAGAGGCAGAACGCAACACGTGAGTGTAGGAAACGCTCGCGAAAGGGGTGAGACGACAAACTTGGTGTCTCGCTTCAGGAAAAGACATACAATTACGGTGCTTCAAGTTGAGGACGGTTTCCTCGAGTTTGTAGTGCATACACGAGTGTGAGAAAGTAGGGTGGGCTTCACCGCAATTGAGGCAGCGAGCCTGGGGAGAAGTGCACTCAGACTTAGAATGACTATGTCCCCACACATGGGGTACAGATATACAGTACTGGTGCATTTGAGGACACCGTGTCCGAACTGCCAACACTTATTACAAAGTCTAGGAGAGGGAATGTACTCCTGAACGGAGCATCTGGCACCAGCAAGAATAATAGAGGCCGGAAGGACCCTACTATCAAAGGTGATTTTTACAACTCGAAGGGGCTGACGGCGACGACCACGAGGGGGTCGAGGTAAACGTGTTCACCTGGAGGACAGAATGGCCTTGGGCTTCGAGGATATGTTTAATATCCTCATGGCAATCTTTGCGGTCCCGAACACCAGTTGCAACGTGGTGTGGGAGGAGAACAGTGCCAACACTGGCATTTAACCAAGCATTTTTGGAGACCCGAACAGGGGTCTCTCCAATGCAGGACAAAGCGGCTAAGCGAGTAGCTGCATCCTGAGAGGGAGCAGCGACGACACGCGTACCGTAACTGGTGGAGTTAAAAGTAACAGAGGTATCTACTGAATCAACAAGGTGTTTATAGAGGGAGAAATCGTCAGGATGAGTAGAATCCAGATGGTGGAGATCAAAGTATTTAGCCTACAAAGCGGGACCAAACAAGGCGTTGTAAGTAATTATTACGGGAAGGGATCGTGCGAGTGCGGCCGTGGCGGGAACAGCGTTGAGAACCCCCAGAGAGAGAGGGGTTTAAAAGGCGCAATAGTCACAATGAGAGACGAAGCCGTGCCAGTGGACGAGGTGGTCAATCACTGGGGGCTGGGGGACTCCTCGACCCTACCGCAGAGGGAGGGAGGGGGAGCTGATGGGAGTAGTCAGGTCGTCGGGGCCCAATGCAGCAGGGGCTACAGGGCCTGGTCTTCCAACACAGTCCGACTCCGGGGCTTGGTCGCCCACCCCACGAGCCTGAGAAGGTACAGGGAAACATTATCAGCCATGAAAACGAGGAAAAATTTTCATTCACGAATGTGCCCCCACACCCACCATGGAGCCACAATTAGAGGCAGGACACCCAAAAAGAAGCTATCGCCGATCTTGCCAGGGCCCCCCAGGGGTGCATCGTGAGTATACGCCCACAAATGCCACCACCGTGAGTCCGTCGAGAGCGGGTTCAGAGACGAAAGGAGGATTGACAATAAAAGGGGTCCCCTCGCTAGAGACGTTGGGTACTACAGTTCTACGGGTGCAAGAGTATGCCTCCTCAAACACCCGGGCGTCAAAACAAAAGAAGGTCGAAAAATAATCAAAACAGGCAAAAGGTCGGTAGGAAATGACAATTTGATAGGAGAAGAGGGGGGAGAACAATGAAAAACGAGGAAAAGGAAAAGGGGTCTGGCAAAATTGGTAAAGGCAGCAGCAGGAGCATAAGGCTGCAAAAGGACAGAGGACTGACCCATGGAGCATCACACTCCGGCAGCTGCCACCAAGCCCCCTCACGGCGGCAACGGGCCGGACAGTGACGGGGTACCACTAGAACAAGCAGGACTAAAAAGGGATATTCTACTGCAACTCACTAACCTGATTTCAAATAGCCAATTTGAGAAGAATGAGTCTTGCAAGTCAAGACTCTGATCAAGAGAAACCCGAAACCTTGCCAACGACAATACACTAACTGGAGAACTTATCAAGACACAAGCTCCAATACACTAACCCTATTTTCATTATTAAATTCTTGATTATGAATTTTTATTACCCATACAAATAGAAAGGCAGAGAAATTTGGGAGACAAATAATCTTTAACTTTGTGAAAAGTGCCTGTAAGTACTTGAAAGGCAAAAGGAAATTGAAATAACAAAATCAGAAAATGTGATTTTGAAAGAAAGCAATACAAGACAAGACGAGCTGTCTCTAGCTGACCCTAGGTGAGGTAGGTGACCTGGAGTCAGAAAGACTCGGGCAGAATTAACCATATTTTTTGCTGTTTACAGCAAGACAGGTAAGAGTTCCATTAGGGTTCACAAATTGGGATCTGGATGAAATAAAAGTATTAGCCAATTGGGAAAATAGGCCAACAAGAAGGACTGAACCATAAACCATCCCTACTGAAGATAATTACTTACCAGAGAGGTAGGTTATATGTAGAAATACAGGGAAGGAAAACATAATAAATATTTACATGCAGAACAATTTGGTAAAGGGTACAGACAAACACTACACTGTACATGTAATACATGAACACAATATGAGATTAACCCTTAAAGTGCGCATCACTTCATATGAAGTGTAAATCGTTTTACCAGTCAACTGCGCTTCACTTCATATGAAGTGTATGGGTACCGCGCACGAGTTGGAATGGCCCGCGGTGTAGCTGGGGGTCCCATACGCTGCCCAGGGGCTCTAGTAAACAGCGGCCATTTGAAAAAAAATCCAGCTCACGATCCGATGGCATGGGAGGCCTCAGTTTAGCGAGAGTCACCATGGCGAGCGCACGGTCAAACGCCTCACGGGCACGCACCACTCAGTCCCTCACCCCAGAGCAAATAGCCCACGAATTATTCTCTGAAGGTGAAGAAAGTGTGTTTGACAATTCAGACAACGAGGAGGATTATACACAGTTGTCGGGTGATAGTAGCAGCAGCAGTGAAAGTGAGAATGACCGCCATGCCATGGCGAGGCCTATACGCTCTCCCATGCCTCCTCGCCCATTTTCTACCCCAATTCTACCACGACCTCACAGTTCCTGTGGATATTTTCTGTTTGAGGTGACGAGTCAGAGGGAGGTGACTCCTTTCTGGGTTTAGTGACTCAGATCAAAGTTTTATTGAGCCTGTGGCTGGTACCAGTGGTGTAACTGGGCGAGAAATTGTCGCGTCAGCAGCATCTCGCCCGGCCAAGCGCCACCGCATGGCACCACATGAGGGACCAAGACCCTCGTGTTCACGTGCACCCACCTCACGTGCACGTAGCCGCCGTGCTTCTCGCAGACGATATTCAGCTCCTGGTCGACGGTATGCATCGCTTCCTCGCCGTCTTTCCTCTGCATCTCGCAGGACGCCTGGTATACTTGAGTGGAGTGATGGTGACGATTTTATTCCTAATATTCCTCACTTTGACGATAAAGATGTAGGGATTACAAACCTTTTCCCTAATCAAGGTGAGGACATGGCTGAGATGGAATATTTTACAGCATTCTATGATGAACCACTCATGGAATACATTGTACACCAAACGAACCTGCATGCTGCTTACCTGATTGAGAGGGAAATCACAGAATTTTCACGACTGCAGCGTTGGAAAAATACCACAGTGGCGGAAATGTATGTGTTTTTGGCACTCTGTTTGTTGATGAAGCACTGTCACAAACATGCAATAAATGACTATTGGAGCAAGGACAAGACAATACCAACACCTTTATTCGGGAAATATATGTCACGAGACAGGTTTCAGATACTCCTCAGGTGTCTACATTTTGGAAGTGTTCAGGACTAAACACCTGATGATAGACTGTGGCGAGTGAGGCACTACATGAACGATGTTATTGGAAAATTCAGAGATTTTTACGTACCAGCACAGAAGCTGGTGGTTGATGAATCTCTCATACTTTTCAAGGGACGTGTTCCATTCAAACAGTACATTCCCTCAAAACGAAACCGATTTGGCCTGAAATTTTTTGTTCTTTGTGATTGTGAGACAGGATACGTGTTACACATGATTCTGTACTCGGCTAGTGATGTAGACATTCCCGGTAACGACGAACATGGATTCTCGGGGAGTGTAGTGAAGACCATCATGGCTCCGTGGATGAACAAGGGACACATTTTATACACAGATAATTACTATACAAGTCCCTTGCTAGCTCGGTTCTTGCTAGAAAATAGAACCGGATTGGTTGGTACAGTAAAGCCACAACGAAGGGAAATGCCTGTGTTTGACAACGACATTGCAGTTGGTGAGTGTCAGAGAAGGAAAAGTGATAACATTCTGTCAGTTCGGTGGAAAGACAAAAGAGAGGTGAACTTGTTGACAACAATTCATGATGGAACAATGGTGAACAGTGGGAAAGTGAACCATAAAACAAACGCACCACTATATAAGCCAGACTGTGTTTTAGACTATAATATCAACATGCGGTTGATTGATAAATCAGACATGATGATTGGCACTGCAGAGTGTGTGCGGAAGACATGTAGGTGGACGAAAAAAGTGTTCTTCCATCTTGTGGACATGAGCATGCTGAACTGTTTCAACATGTACCTTGTGAGAACTGGACGTAAGCCCACTTTCCGTGACTTTGTATTTGATGCTGCAATACAGTTATTAGGAAAGTTTGCAAAAGATGTCCCAGGTATTCAGCGGCCCATCATAAACCCACTGTTGCATCATGCTGGTACTCCACGCCTCGCTCACACTGAAGGCTTCCTAGCACACAGACCCAAGTATTTGCCACCTGGTGTGAAGCGTGCAATAGCCCAACGTGATTGCTTGGTGTGTAAAACAACGACACGTAGAAACAAGAAACGGAAGCTTGTGCAAACATGGTGTGAAACGTGTGGTATCCCATTATGTGCTGTCGACTGCTTCAATGACTACCACAGTCTAGAAATCTTCTAAGTGTGCTTTAAAGTGTGTATAGCGTGTGCGAGTGTGTAAATATGTAAAACATATAAGCAGATAGCGTGTGCGTGTGTGTGTAAATATATACAAATATAAGCAGAACATACAATATAATAGACTGTAATGACATATTATATTGCCGTAATTGAAAACATTTGTGTGCGCCTGTGTATACTCAAATATGCAACAATTATTGATACAAAATATGTTCAAACAGTATTTGAAACACAATTAGTGAAAAAAAATTAGATAAAATGCGCTTAGGACATTGTAAATAAATAGCGCGAAAATATATTTGTGGCAACTCTGGCTGTTTGAGGACCGCGCGTAACACCTTCCGGGCGTGTACTGCATGAGCGAACATGCAGATTGTGACGTCATCAACCGTGCTTCTCGGCTCTATTGCAACAAAAGTAAGTACAATAGAATTTTTTTTTTATTTTTCCCGTGATCAGTGAACAGAACTTAACAGATTAGCAAAAAAAAAAATTTTTTTTTTTTCAAAATGACATGCGCCTGTGCGGATGGCAGGATATTAGACCCCGAGCATGTTAAGGGTTAACCTAACAGAGTCCTATGGTATGTACAAGTGAGAGAAACGTGTGTAGTGACGGCAGGTACACGTACCTAAATTGGCCAGCAAACCCCCACCACTTCCCAAAAACACCTTAATGCATATATTTATATGTAGTAATTAGCTAACCATAATAATATAGTATGATAATACTTACATAACTACATCCTATAACAAAGTCTATTATCAGAGAAAAACTAAGATTAAATAATGAAATACGTATGTACTGAACAGTAAAAGAAAAAAATGAAATTTCACCATGAGAACGAACTTATTACATTCTGTACAGCATACAGATGGATATCCAGAAAAAAATAATTATACTTACTTTTGTCCTTCTTTTTGAAGGCCCTTCACTTTTATGTAGTCTGTAACTATGCTTCTAACTTCAGCCATAGATAAGACATCACCTTTACTGCAAGAAAAGAACAAGCGTTGAATGCAATGAAACGCCATTTTCTGGGTGAGCCCCAGAGGCTCCATTTAGTTATCAGGCTGATATATGTTATATTAGTCTGGGGCATCAGTCAATTGAGTTCAGCCAACCAGGGACCACGAGCCAGAACGTGGCCCCCTCAGAGAGGCAAAGGGAGCAATGGCCTATAGAAACCCCCATGTGGTTGGGGGCATTCCATATCTGCCATCGACCGGGATTGGCACTCAGAAAGGTAGGCATAATAAAACATACCCCACTTGGTAAGAAAGAGCGACCGAAACTAAACAGTGAGGCAGAACTTGCCCTACAACTTAAGGAAACAAGCAAACATCACATCTCACCGCCGCACTGCCTGTCCGCGCAGTTAAGAGCACCCCGTCCAAGGACCAGGACGGCTCAGGTGGCGCATGAGCAAGCCGGAGGTGAAATAAAAGCACAAGCTAGCTTACAAAACGGGGTCAATGTGACATCCACCCCAAAAGCAGGAGCAGCTCTGCCAGCGCCGCACGATATGAGGCAACAGTATTTGGCATTTGGCATCAAATGACTGTCCTGAAAGGCCAAGAAAGTAAGGACAAGACAGCCTGATCAGAAGCAGAAGACAACCTACTAAGAGAGGGAGAAAATGGCAGAAAGAATGCCAGGAAATCTCTTCATACGGTCGCCAAGACGAAGCTCGCAGGTGGGACACCATCAACAAAGCCACCTGATCACCATACAACTGGCGTCAAAAAGACCAGATGCGAAGAGAGGAAGAGAAGACCGAACCACCCAGGTACTTGACCGGACCGATCTGCACAACTACTCGAGCAACCATCGAGTGACCCAGGAACCCCCCCCCCCCCCCCGAAACAGTTAAAGGTTGGACTGCAGCCGCAGCAACAACTCTGGAGGGAGAGACAAGGAAGTGGTCAAGAGTCCCACACAAGACTCAGCCATTTCTGAGCCTAGGATGGAACTTGATGGGACTTCCTCCAATTCACCAGGAACCTGAACTCGGCAAGCTGGGAATGAACCACACCCCTGGTGAGCAGACAAACAGACTGGCTGGGAGCCCACACCAACCAGTCGTGGAGGTAGGCCAGAACCCGAACCCCTAACAGATGCAGACAAGTCACCACGACCCGGGTAAGACTCATGAAAATGTGAAGTGCCAGATTCAAACCCAAAAGAAAGGCAACGAAAGCGGTAAGCCTGATGCCCACCACGAAATCTAACCAGTCCCTGAACCCTGGATGAATAGCAACTTATTAATATGCATCCTAGAGGTCCAGGGACACCATCCAGGCACCCAGCTCCAAAAGAAGCCGGACATGAGACAGTGGTCATTCAAGAAGAGGGGCAAGGATTCCAGGGGTTCAAAGTCCAGAACGAACCACTGATCCGCACAATCCCATTTCTGCATTGGAAATAAGCTGAAAACCCACCTGAGGGACGGGGGATCGTTTCAATCACACTGAAGCACACCCACCCCTCCGAGATGACCCAATGGAGCGCAGAGAAAGAAGCCTGTTCCGTGAGCCCAAGTCCCCAAAGGAGGAGCCAACCAACGCCACCACAAGCCAGTGGATACGACCCAAAAATTCCCACAAATCGTGGAACCAAGCATGAGCAAACAGCGCAAGCACCTCCCGCATCGCCCTGTCAACGGGGCAAAACCGCGAACGAGCCGACGCTCCTTACAAGAAGACAACCGATGAACAGAGCGATCACCTCATCTACCAGACAAGGCCCTGGCACAATCCTTCCGAGAAGGCCATGAACGGCCACCCCAGAGAACCAACAAGTCCGACAAAGGACGACACTTGAAGAAGCCGCCTGCAGAAATTGTGTGACCGCAGTCTCCGCAAATAGCAACGGACAAAACAGTGACAAAACCTAAGAGCCAGGGCCCAAGCGGATTCCAAAGAAAGAGTGAGCACAGCCTGACGGCATGCAAGGAAAGAAGCAAAGAACAGACACACCACCTCCTTGAGAATCAGTGCAAAGAGTTTCAACAGCGCGCTGACGTCCAAGCTGCCGAGGTCAGGGCACGGGATGAGGGCCTGGCACTCAATGCCTCCACATCCTCAAGCCAGGCCGAAGACAGCTCGAAAAGGAAAAAGAAGCGCAAGACCTATTCCAAATGCCCACAGGCACACAAATCCTCGTCGACCAAGGATGCCGAAAAGGAAGGAACATGCATATTCAGCTGCATACAGCCAACATCCTGAGGAAGCACGGACTAACAAGCACGGATTAAGGTGCTCAAACTCCCCCCCCCCCCCCAGGTAAACCTGCAGAATAGTAGATGTTTCTCATCAATCAAGCATGCTGGTTCGACCGAACCATGCCATGCCCCAATAAACAGAAAGGGCAGTCTGCCAGCCAGGAAAACTCTGGAACCTCCAAACGCACCCAATACAAGGAAGAACCGAACTCAAACAAGGACAGATCCATCACGGAGGCAGAATCCGGGTCTCGTAGGAGGTAAGCAGCAAGCACCTCCCGAACCTCCTTAGATGAGATATGAAAGGCAGAAATCCTCCTGCAAGAAGGAGCCAAGAAACCCAAGGGATCCTCGGAACCGAACCCAGGGAAGAGCCGACCCTAAATCATACTCATACAGGGATTGGGGGGGGGGGGTTAGAAAACCCATTCTCCCTGTAACAACAAGCCCCCGCAAAGAAGGTACCCAACACATAAGCGAGGTCAAAGGGGGCCCAAGGTCCCCCAGGTCAACTTCTCCCCAGCCCCAGAATCCTCCAAACCAGAACCTGGGGCAGAGCAGTCCTCCATACCCTTTACCCCTGAAGAAAAGGCAGAGTCTAGGGGGAAGGCAGAAAAGAAGGGGGCATGCTGGTGGGGCTCAGAAGCCTCGGCTGGAGGAATCGGCTCGAATGCCTCCGTCCCCAACCCGAATGGGGCAGTCCCCGAAGCTGCTCGAGTCTCATTACCAACTAAACCCTGCCCAGACTTCAAAACCCTCAGATGTTTGGGAGCTGGAAGCAGGGGAGGGGGGAACAGAATGAACAACAGGGGAAGGGACTGGGGAGCGTGGACTGAACCAAAGTCGAAGTGACTAACGCCCCCAGGTCCGGATCCCTAGAACCACAAAAGGGCAGCCTCTGGGCATCCGGGTGGGCAAGCAACCTAGCACGTTGCAGCAATCTGAAATGAGCATGCAACGCGGATGCTGCCTGATCCTGAATATCATGTCATAAGAATGGGTAAACTGGAGAACAAACAGAGAGCACAATTTGCAAGACTGAGTCATCGGTGTCGTTGACTCGACAGGCAAAAGCAGTGACTGTCGCCCTAGGACAAGGGCGTGCAGCAACCTTCAAACTCGCACGAGGTGAGATGGAATTCTGAAGATGCATCCATAGGTCTAATAAGCCCCAATGGGGATTTCCAGGGCCCACAGGCTGACTGCTATGGAAAGCCCAGGCAAGGTACTGCAAAACTGGCCGGGCCCAAACTAACAAGGGAATCTGCTAAAGCTGTACCCCTGCGACGTGTCCAATCATGGGGGCCTAGAGGAGGACCACCCAAACAGAAGTGAACCAATAGCCAAACCAGGCAGACCCCCTTCAGGCAAGAAAACAAAAATAAAAGAAAAAAACCCACAAAAGGACAACATTTCCAGAAGGAACAGAAACTAGCTGCCGCATAGGTCAGCGAGCTGCGCAGTACCTTGCACCGCTACCAGCAAATGATACCACTTTCTACCCAAGGCAAACAGAAGCCACGAAAACCCCCAGCTGGGCCCCATGGGAGGGGTAAGTGCCGAGCGGCAAGACCCCCTACGGAAGCGGTTCCTAAAAGTTCTATGGAAGGGAACCCTAGAACCCAAGGGTAGTACTTACAAGGCACCCAGAAAAAAACCCTGAGTGCATGCAGCCCCCTTTACTAATCAAAGTACACCTGGCCACCGTGCCTCACACGCAGCAGAAAACACACCACTATGGCACACAACTGCACTAGAATCCGAGGCCAGAGTCAATGTCCACCCCGGACAACATCAGCCAACGAACTAAATGGCTTGGGTAGCCAGCGCGGGGGGAGGGGGGGGGGGGAGGGCTCCCCCTTACCTCTCCTGGGGGGGAGCTGCACAGACAGGCGGCACAGTGGTGAGATGTGACGTTTGGTTGTTTG